>NW_010267536.1:0-44125 GCF_000690775.1 Eurypyga helias
TCCTGGCCGCGTTGAGCTTTTGGGAATATCCTGTTATAGGGAAACAGGCCGTCTGTTCTTTAATATGATTACTGAGTTTGTAAACAGGCACTCGCTGGACTGCGTTGTTGGGGTACACGGTGTTTTCCCTCCTGTTTCTTCATTTCAGCTGAAGCAAGTGAAGCAAAAACGCTTAAGGATACTGAGAAGACAAGAGCTTGCCTTCAAGGCAACGGCCACCTCTTCCCTCCCCGGCTGCGTAAGCCTCATCGTTTAAAAAAAAAAGAACAATAAGGTGTGGTGATTATATTTTTGCATAAGCTCACTTCTGCACTTTGCTCCTTCTCTGAAATGAGCAGGAATAAAGCTGTTTTCAACGTTTTTGGTACTGCTTTCAGCAGAAAGGAACAGAATAGGCTACAAGGTTAACACCAGTCCTTCTGCAGCGCCCGTTATTACTTTATGTTCCATTCACTACTCAGCCTTTTGCACCATTTCAGGTCTCTTACAAAAAAATGCAGCAGAATCTTGAACAAAACCCCTTACAGATAGAAAAACAGCTAATCCTAATACTGTCCAAAAAGAGTAACGTCCTCTTCTGCTGGTGCCATGCTTTTGGTAACAAAAAAGAGAAAAAAAAAAAAGCAACGTGTGAGGAGGATGAGAGGTATTATGGGTGCACAGGAATTTGCAAAAGTCTGTGTGTGGATATTTGGCCCTCGCTTCAAAGCCATGGCGGCAGAAGCAGCGTGTGTTACAATCAGTTTATCAAAAGAACCCAGATCCATTCCTACCTGCTTGCTCCTCTCACATGCAGCAAAGCTGAAGTTCTGTGCAAACAGGTCTGGGATCTCCTCTTTCAAAGGAGAATCCAAATAACATGCATGATTCACAACCAAAAGCCAGGCAGAGTGGTTAAGAAAAGCTAAATTTATATTAAATTATCATCAACCCCTAAAATACTGAACACAGTGGTTAAATAACTCCAGAAAGTCCAATGTCTCCAGTGAGTAACGTTAAAACCATTACACAGGAACACACGGAAATCACTGACGTTAGCTTGGGACAGACAGGAGAGAGGTTTGCTTTTTACATAGTAAATCAGTGCTCGAGAGATCATCCTCCAGTGGCCTTCCTACATTCTTAACAGCCTAAGTGCAACGAGGGTCTTCTCCTCCCCAGAAGGGGAACGACGATGCACTCTCCCCAGGCAGCATCTCACTGGGGCTGTCGCTAGGAAAAAGAAACCAATTTCTGGGACATTTTGTTGCTCCTTTTCGCCATAATCTTTTGAGGAAGGGAGCAGAGAGCAGTTAACGAATGTTTGTTAGGCTGGAGTGCGCAGGGTCCCTCCCAAGCCGCAGCAGCAGGGAGTTATTTGTCAAGGTGGAGATCACAAGCACCACGAGTTGTTGAAAAGACTGACTGGGTTTTCCTTTCCATTCTGCACTCGCGACTCGGACAGAGATTATTTTGACAGGCTGACTGACTATGCTTGAGCCCTCTGGTGTCGCCCCTGCATGAGGCAGGTGAGACAGGCAGGGTCCGTGTCAGCGATACGCACGCCTCTCTCAGTTCCCAGTCCAGTCCACGCCTCCCCCCAAAAGTGCCTCTGCCCAACAAAAACAATGCTTCCCAGGCTGGAGTCAATCAAATAAATAATTAAATAAAAATCTAATTAAACCCCCTAAAATTCCTCTGGGACGAGGGAGGAGTCCCACATTAACACAGGGAAATTTCCAAGCCTCAGCTCCAGTTAATTTTCCACAGGAATATACACCAGTCAGCCCAACGGTGCAGTTACGGACAGAGTTTCAAGCCACCTAGCCAGGTCAACGCTGCCACCTTCCCCCTTCCGCAAAGCTCTCTCTGCTGCAAAACGTGAAGCCAACCCGCTGGCAACTGGCACGTTTTTCAGGGGTAGGAGAACTGTTAGTATATGAGAACAAGGATGGATGGAGAGTAGGATGGATTTTCCCTTTTGTTCCCCACTAGCTATAAAAGGATCCCACTGGAGATGCACCCTCCCCACACCACGAAGCCTTGCCCCTAGTGTGTGCTTTGCTCTCTTTACACCACGGGTGGGAATGTACTTGACCTCTTCCCAGGAGATAAAGAGGTTACAGAGTTTGCCATGAGAAATTCTTCACTGGAAAGTTCTGCTTCCAAGTATCTGGCTTAACACTTAATATTTTACCATGATAGTATCCATATGACACGAGGGGTTAATATAAATCTCATTTCTGAAGAAACATCAAGATATATTTTCTCTCTCTTTTTTTCCCTCTGAACAAACAGATGACAAGAGAAATCAAGACAATATGAAAACGTGGCAACAGTCCGTGGGAGCATGCAAACCCCAGCTCCAGATGCTGCTGGGGTTGTAACTGCAAGGGTAGGATTACACCCCCTGGAGGGTAAAGGCCATGGAGGCCAGAGAAGACCTGAAGCTCATGCAGCTGCTGGGAAAAATGACTTTGCAAGGAGAGCTATTTAGTGGCAACAGAAGAGCTTAAAGTGCAATCCTACCTGATAAACAACTATTTAAAAATGACCCTTACAGCCCCCCGGATTGTTGTCTCCAATTCTAGGTCAAATGGACTCAGCCTAGTAATAAAGCGGCTCCTACCTGTCAGCACTGAGCATTCCCCTGGGAAAGACTCGACCTAGGAATTCTCTCTTTTGCCTCATTATGGTAATCAAAGGTCCTGAAGGCCAAGAGAATTGGGACTGCTGGGGACTTACAAATTTTCTTTTTCTTATTTTAGATATCAAAAGATAGGGATGTATGCAAAGACAGGAGTAGAATTTAGGTCTTGCCGAGATCCATTTCCTCCCATTAGCTCTGCAGAGTTAAGAACAATACCGGTCTCTTCTCAAGTACAGCACTCCAGTACCCACAGGGAGCAGTTCCGAAAGGGCCATTTGCCAACTCTTGTTCTTCCAGAGTCAAAACATGTTTTCACAGGAAAGGGGAGAACAGGAGCAGCGTCCACTGCCAGCAGCAGACAGAGTGCTTCAATCAGAGCATTCCTTAAAGTTTTTACTAGCCGATGGGAAAGTAAGCAGTGATGCTCTCGTGAAGTGAGTCATGGCAACTGTGGTTACCCTCTTTATGCCCTTAAAAAGTGACTTGATGCTGTGTCAGCGTCCCCTTGAGCCTCAAAATATACTCCACCTATTCCAAGACCTCTCTCCAGTCAGAGAACCCTCAACACAAAGCCTCAAAGAGTGCTGCTAGTGCTGGAATGACATGGGGAACTTCTGTGACCAGGAGCTAGCAAGGAGGCAGCTCTGCTCTCTTCATGGGCATCGACCGTGAGCTGGATGGCACAGGACTTGCAGGTTGCCAGAGAACACAGAATCTGAACCAGATTTGGGCCAGAGGAGTCACTGCAAAAGTTAACGTGGCAGCTTCCAGGGAAAGGGAACATATAAATAAACGACAGTGAAAAATGAACCAAAGGGTCTCTGGGTTCCAACCCACCCATCCTCCCTCTCCAACCACAACATCAGAGCTGCCCAAGCTCCTTGGTGAAAGGCAGTCACAGTCTCTGAGCCCCTCACAAGAGAGGCTGGTCTCCGTGCCCTCCGTTGCCTGGCAGGCAGGGTCCTGTCTGTTTTGTGCAGAGCAGAGGCTAGGGAGGGGATGAGCATTTCCAAAGCTGCATGTACTTTAGACCTCGCTCTCCGTGGAGGGCTTGCGTTGGTGTTTCCAGCCTGTGTCTGGGAGCGAGCCACGCCGTTCCGGAGTGGCTGCTGCTGTGTTAACGCTGCTGCATTCAGACTGTTCTTCCTGCAGCAGCTGCTCAGTTTCGGTGTCATCCAGTGAACCAGAACTAGCCTGGATAGAGACCGTGTCTGTCTTCATGCAGACGTGGTCTCGGAGAATCCCTCCTCTGGAGCTCCGAATCTGCTTAAGGTCATCCCACTCGGAATCATCACTGGATAAAAGGCATATCCCCTCCACAATCTTGATCTTCTCCTTGATGTAGCTGTGGTCAGGACCAGTCTAGGGAACAAATACACGAATGAAAAAAAAACAATACTCTGTGGAAAAGTATGGCAAAGAGCAAAGCAGAGCAGGAACGTAGGCAGTGAAGCAGACAAAAGGCTGGATCCTCCACGTAAACAGCCACTGGCTTGGACTGTCACAATGGCAGAACCCATTATAAGTTTCCCTTCAGTACTTCACCACCCCCAGACGAATCCTCTCTGCAGGAGCTCTCATTCCAAACTCCAGGAGATTTCAAATCATGCAAGGGGAATGAGGACGAGCTGGCTCTTCCAATACAACTATATATATTCCCTAACAGCAGGGAGTAAGAACAACACTGAGTCTAAAAAGGAAGGGGGAAAAAAAAAAAACCCCACCCTCCCAAACCAAAAAGGGAAGCAGGAGCAGCCAGAAGACTTCACGGTAAAAGTAGGCAGGGAATCGATTCTAGGTGTGCAATATCTTTACATCTGAGTCCTTCTAGATTCACCCCTCAGGAAAGCACAGCTGGAATACCTCTGTTGTGCCCGAATCTCACAGCGACACAGAGGAAGGAGATTATAGAGAAACAACAGAAATGATGAGAGGCTAAAGGGACCACACTGAGATTGAATGAGTGAAATCTAACTTGGCTCACTGTCACATAAGGAGCATTAGAACATCTGATCTACCCCTGAGGAGAAAGCAGAGGGGGTGGGGAAATATACATCTGGGTATATCTAGGAGCAGCAGAATTAAGAGAAAAAGTGGAAAGGATTTAGATCCCCAGATAAATAACCCTGGCTTATCCTTAGTAGAGAAGCCTAAAATGGCAGGAAACTTCGGGAAATCTATTGGATAGTACCTTTGAAAAACAAAGCCAGGGAACACTCTCCTCTGAATAAGCCTTTCTGTGATCCCTGCTAGAGGAACTAACAGATCTAAGAGACCATCATAAATAAACTTCCTACAGAAATTATCTTTTTAAAATCTCACATATGAGTACAAGTAGCCAAAGCCAAGACCAAAGGATCTGCCACAGAAAACTAGCTATGCCTTCTTGACAGACAGTAGATTTGGTTTAAGGACATAAAAGCAGGGGAAAAAAACAAGAGCGAGCAATTAGTATGGGACAGTGCTTGAGCCACAAAACAGAGCTGGAGTGAGGGAGGCAGGATCAAACACATACACAGAGTAGTGATACCTGACATGAGGATGTGGACGGAAATCAGAAGAGGGAAGATGAGAAGCTATCTGAGTGATAAGAAAGCTTCTGAGGAGAAAACAGAGGAGAAACTAAGTGCGGCAAGATTAAACACTCACATAGGGCAGACCTCTGCAGGGCCTTTAAAATGCTCCATTTAATAAAGGGCTCCAGTTCTCTCCCTATCCCACCCCTTCCAGGCAGTGCACAGTCAGGAGCCACTTTCTTGTTACCAAACCCCTTCTGGCTGCCTGGTTCCCCTGGTGACTGTCCAAAGCAACCTCAGTGCAACAGTCACTAACTAGGACTGTGTCCAGCGATGACAAGTCCCTTTGACTCCTGTACTTCGAGGGCCAGGACCCAATGCAAATGAAATACAAGACACTGTGGGAAAGGGGAAGAAGCAAAAAGCTAAAACCAGGTCTAATTCACTGCAGCTCAAGTGTTGCTGGTTGATCTCCATAGAGTCTGAGCAATCCACTGAAGCTGTCTTTCGATGTTCTACAAGTAAATGCTGATGAGCTGCAACATTTTTGCACACTAAGGCCTGTAATACTCAAAAGCAGCTTGAGCTGGGCTCTCACATCCTTAGTAGCAGCTCTTACCTCTTTCTTATAGCACAACTGGTTGTACATGGTTGGTTTGGGAATCGCTTCAATCTTCACCTCCTGGGTAGATGTCCGATAAGAGGGATTACTGTAGGTTAGGTTCCCCAAGCCAGGGTCCGTGAACTTGGACTTATTATGCCTAGAAGGAGAAAGCTGTCAGGAAAGACACAGGGCCCTACTGCCAGGATCCCAAGTTCCTGAGTGCTCAGCAAATGGAAAGCTCCAGCGATCTTCACTGTCCCTCAGAGGGAATGCTGGCTTCACCTGGCTCTTCAGCCACCAGCACACTCACTAGCTACCAGCACAGCAAGGCACTGCGATGTAACCACAAAAGCTATGCTGGCAGTGACCAGCGATGCCATCTGGCAGAAAGCACATGAGCTCACGCATGTACCGAGATATGAGTTATCTCGTATCTCTGTCCATAACTCATAAACTCTCTGCAGAAAATTTAGCCAATAAGGCTTCAAATTATAGAGTTGCATGCCCAACACTTCAAAGGCACAGGACTCAAACCTTGCAAATAAAATTATCAAACACCGTTTCCAATGGATAACAAAGGGATTCTAATTGGCAATAGAGAAAAAATGAAGTGCTTTCAGGAGCTTTCTTCTACAAAATCACTAGATTTTACTATTGGTCAAGAGAGAGGGGGAAAGATCACTTACCTATATATAATTAAAGCAGCAATAAGCAGCAGAATAAACAAGATGCTGAGAAGACCTCCAATAATGTAGCTGACATGCAGCCCTTCTCCTGAAAGCGAACAGCAAGGGTAATTTATGCACTCTCCGTAACTTCCACTGGATAATACCGACCTTGGTGTAACACCTAGTACAGAGGCTTTACACCATACAGGTACGTAAAGAGCTGGCACACCAAGGTTTAGCAGAGGGTTTTGCCTGGCTTCATAAGAAACCGAACATACACTAACCCTTCCTCCCACCCAGGCCCCAGCAAACCAAGGAGCATCAAGACCTTTGTAATGGAGCCGGATAAGGACGAGTTAGACCCCCTTTCTGACAGTTTATTCCTGCAGAGGGAAACAATTACTCTAGTCAACCACCCTCAACTAAACACAAAGGGGACGATGAAGAATATCCTTAATGGGAAGAGCCCAATGGATGAGGTATGGGATGAAAGAAAACAGAACAATTGTTCAGACCAAAGTGTCATTTGGAAAAGTCCCCATATAGGCTAAGGAATGTGTATGACTGATGTTCAGCCTTAGCCACACTTGGCTCTGCTCAGAGGGCACTTGAGTAATTCAAGCCTGAGTTTCAGAAATTTGAGTTTCAGAATTTTGAGTTTCAAACACTATGCACTGGAATGTCGCGGGCACATCGGGAGGAACAACCCTGGTAGAGAAGTGTTAAGGAGAAGGCACTCACCCATGGTTGCCAACACTGCCTCGTTGGCATGGGTACACAAGCCTCGCCTGGCATCTTTGTCAGAGCAGCTGAATGACAGAAGGACAGTTAGTTACTGAAAGTAGTAACAACAGTGTCAAAGATATCAAAAGACAGGATGGGACAGGCTAGCACTGATATCCCTTCCATTTCCAGTTCAACAACAGAACCTTTCCTTTCTCCTCTTCAGTATCCTTCTGTATCCAGGGCAGAGAGGACCATATACGTATATAGAGGGGGGAGTGCATGTGTATATGTCATCTACAGGTCTGCAATATCTTTACATCCTGGTCATTCTAGAGTCACCTCTCAGGTACATAGGTGCATACATGTATCTATCTGTCAGAACACAAATTTCAGCATCAGTGCCGAAGCAAAAACCAGAACATCCTCAAGTCAGCACAAAGACCTTTCTGTCCAATATATCATACTCAAGAAAGTGGAAGTTTGGCCTTATAAATAACCCAGCCTTATATTATAAAACATACTTTTTTTTTTTCTTTTTTTTGGTGGGCAGTAGGGATAGCAGTCTGCAGGGAATTAGCAGAAAAGTCTCTTAACTACTTGCATTGTAACTTATGTTAGAGCTGCAAAGGTTCTGTTCTGCCCCAAACAAAGTTTTGTGGCCAGGGTGGAACCACTTCCCCAGATGTCTGGGTCAGGTCTCAGATGTCTCAGTGAGTTAAAGCAACAGACTTCCCTCTCCTCCTCTCAGAAATAACTTCTCAAAATTAGGAGTTCAGAAGTCCATCACATGAGTGACATTGTCTCAGGAGGATTTTAACCCTTCAGCACAATCAACCTAGACACATTTCACTAGAACAGGTAGAAGGATTTCTGCACCTCTTTCCTGCCAGCTCAACAGTGTTCTGCATTCTTTGTCAAAATGGTTTTCACAATTATGAATGTGAACTCTGGAGCTGGAACCGCATCTTTTGGCTAATGAGAAGTACACTTAGATAACGTCAACCAGAGGGAGCTTGCATGTTGCACTGTGCACAACCTGTGACATTTA
Organism: Eurypyga helias; assembly: GCF_000690775.1. Lineage (NCBI taxonomy): Eukaryota > Metazoa > Chordata > Aves > Eurypygiformes > Eurypygidae > Eurypyga > Eurypyga helias. The sequence goes on from NW_010267536.1 coordinate 8,192, forward strand.
CATCCCAATTCCAAGAGAACAAGAGCACTTACTTTCCTTCCTCTGCTTCCAGAGATGTGAGAGGCTTGATTGTTGAAGTACCTACTCTGCCGGGTGGTGTCTGACTTCTCTCACTTACACTGGTGGGTTCAGGGCCAGGGGGCACCACACCGGGAACTAGAACAACAGAGAGAAATAAGCAGGACCCCAACTTTGTGTGACAAATTAACAAATCTGGTAAGCTATAGAGAGTTTCCTGAAACAGCCTATATGAGTAGCTTTCCTATCTCAAACCCAGTCTGTCAGCAGAAAGAACAGAAGGCGGCTCTAGTGCTCACAACCACCTTACTTCCAGTATATGACACTGTATAAGATTTTATACAATAAAGAGCTTCAAACAATCTGGTTGCCACTAGATAAGTAGTGGCAACTGCTCACTTACGGAAGCTACTACCCAAGTGACAGTAAACTCACTGGTAGAACAGGGCCGCCCATCTGGTTCATCCGGACATGCACAGACAAAGTCAGATGCCCTGGCAAAGCAGAGGTGAGTGCAGCCTCCATTGTTCACTCCACAAGCATTAGTACCTGGAAGGAACAAGCAGTTTGATAAATATGTTGCAGATGACCAGGTGGGATCTCAGAGCAACAACCTTTTTTCTGACTCAGCCAGAGAGACTTCCTAGAAAACCAGCAAGTTACTATGCTCTGGGACATGCCCTTCATCTGCCTGCTAAGGAAGTGGTGACAGTAGCCAGATACTGGTAGAATATAGGCAGTCTTCAAAGGCAGGCACAGGAAATCATTAGATAGCATGGAAATCATTAGACAACACAGCTGCACAGATAAAGATGGGAAAAGCTCACATCCTTCTGTTTTACCACGTCAGATGAACAACAGAGAAAGTGAGATTTGCTAGTCAGAGCTGTTACAGAATGCCGTTAAGATGTACTTGACTGAAATGTCATGAGCAGACAAGGAATGGGCCCAGGGAAGATGCCTTAACAGTTTAAGAACGGATGCCAACCTTGCTTGACATCTGCAGTAGCACAGTGGTTCGAGAGTTCTGTTTTTCCACAATTAACATTTGCCTGAATCGAGGTCCTCCTATTTACCTGTCTGTCTCTGAGGGGAAACCACAATAATATCCATCAGTCCCTCAACATTGGCCAGGACTGTCTCTTTGTTCCGCCCAGAGTATTTGTCCACTCTCTGGATTGATTTGGTTTGCCAGTCAGTCCAGTATATCCACCTATCCTGCTGCTCAGGGAGACAGCAAAGAAAAATCACAGCCATTAGCATGTTTAGCCACACAGACACAGGATACCCATAAAAAAAAAAAAATCCCAGTGGCAGAAGACCCAAAACTATGGCCTTTTTAACCCCTTCCTGTGTTATAAAGAAGATGACTACACCCAAGAGTTCAGACAAACTTCCTTTGTTAGACCCACAGAAGAGATAGTACTATCGCCTCAGCCATCTTGGTTTCCCCAGACTAGCATTTCCCTGTCCCCAGGCTTCACCCTCCAATTAATGAACACACCAGGGAGAGTGGTGGCAGCAGGAAAATCATCTTACCTGTGTCAGAGCAAAGGGATGCGACACCTGGCTGACCAACACTTGCCGTAGCTTCCCATTGAGATCACAACTCTCTATGCGATCGAGATGCGCATCCACCCAGTAAATCCTGGAGGAACAGCGAAAGAGGTGAGCTTCCATCTATACAATCCCTCTTTACTTCCCAGTCATTCACTAGCCAAGATGGATCAGACAAAAAACCCCACTAAAACCCACAACCCTGCTCCAATAAACCAAGCTAACAATGCTAAAAAAATACATTACGTCCCTCAACCCTATGCGAGTGTAAGAAAATCTTTCACTGACCTCCTGGTGTCATAATCCAAAGTCAAGCCATTGGGCCATCCCAGGTCAGTGTTAATCAGGATTTTACGGTCAGAGCCATCCAGGTTTGCCCGTTCAATTTTAGCAATGTGACCCCAATCTGTCCAGAAAAGGTACCTGAAGAGATAAAAGGCAAGCGTAAGAAGAAAAGAACATTTCATTTAGCCTCATGAAAGTTTTAGTTACGAATTAAACTGCCAGATTCTTCAGGTTTAAAAAAATATCATGTGGTCTGTAGCTTGCTTCTCCCAGCTATCTGCCCAACCGTCAAGTTTACTGTCTGCCTGATTACATCTGTCACTCACAGGCAGCCCCTTGCTGGTACCTGCAGATCCACATGGCACATCTCTTCTTCCTCCCACAACCTCCTCTTCTAATTTGACTCTGCACAGCTCTTCTCCTTGCCCCACCAATACCCCATACCTACCCTTTCTTGGGAAAGACAGCAATAGCTCGAGGCTCATCCAGGCTGTTATTGATCAGCACTTTCCTGGAGCTTCCATCCAGTCTAGCTACTTCTATGGTATTACGTCCTGTGTCTGTCCAGTAGAGGTTCCTGGCAACCCAGTCCACTGCCAGGCCATCCGTAGTCTTCAGACCCTGACCAATAACAGTTTCCATGTTGCTGCCATTCAGATCAGACCGCCTGGATGGAAATCAATGACAAATGGCAGTGAGGAACAGGTAGCTTCTGGAAAGCCTTCACACCTCCATGTTCTATCCCCATCATCCACAGGGCCACTTTGTACTGCCACCTCCCTAATACGTTTCCCCCCCCTAGTCTCCAGTGGTTAAACACACCTTCAGCATTTAGTTCAGCGATACACATGACGCTGTGCACCAAAGACAAGGTGTAAGCAGAGGTGTACTGCCAGCATCTCAGTCTCCTCAACTTACGGGCACGCTCCACAGCTCACCGCAGCACAACCAGCTGGGTGACCTGGGCACTGGCCAAGCAGATGACCGGCACCCACCTGATGACATCAAGAAATACATCTGTGTAGTAAATCTTGCCATCCACACTATCATAGTCCAGAGAAATGACGTTGTTCAGCTCGGGAACAGGTATGTGCACATCTGTGTGGTCACTGGTGTCCAGTGAGATACGACGGATGGAAGCACGGCTAGAGAAAAGCAGGTAGGTCTCTGGAGAAGAGTCACACGTCTGCTCATCTCTCTTCAGCTGGATGCCAGTGGGGCAGGCACAGGAGAAGCCCGTGGGGTGAGGCAAGCAAAGGTGGGAGCAGCCACCATTACGAACTCCACATTTATTGAAGCCTTTAGAAATGGGGAAAGCATAGGTTAAGGATCAACGTGGTCCCACAAACCAAAGCTTTATTTTAAAGGCTACAGACACACACAACTTGCCAGCAGCTGAGTTGATCCTTACCATCCCAGCTTTGCTGGGAATCTAGAGCCCTTCATACAAAGACTGCCTCTTTCCCCCCCAAGATTCATGGCAGGCATGCGTTGGGCAAGGAGAACAGGAAGTCACAGAAGAAGGGGGAGCATTAGGAGAAAAATCTTGACCTGCATTCCTCGATAATCACAGTTTTCCCACAGAAAAAGGAACAGCCAAATGCTGATAGATTCACACAACTGCCGTTCAGCTTGATTATTGCTGCAAATGGTAATGCTGAGAGAAAGATCCAACCCCGTGGGGAAGCTGTGTGACAATGCACCAGAGGCCAGGCTGACAAAGAAGCTTCTGTTTCAACTTAACTGCACACAGTGGCAAGTAAACACAGGCATCAGAGAAGCCTGCTGGAAGTGCCTGACATATTAGGGTCATAGCTTTTACTTTTTTAAGTTGAAAAAAACCCAGCATACATTTACGAGGAGGGGATAAGCCCGGAAGACAGGTGCAGCGAGTGGGAAGAAAACAACAGGGATATGATGGCTAGTTTTGGTTAGCTTGAAGTTATATTGTGAAGTTATACGGCCAAGAGTGATGTCCTGCTGTTAGTAGCCACACGACAAGCAGCAGTTTTCTGTAAAAGTACATACTGGGGAAATTCCACCAAAACAAAGCCATGGCACAAAGCAACAACTCCCACTGAAGCAGAAGGGAGCAAGATGGGGTTGTATAGGATCCCCAAAGAATAACATAAGGAATCTGACTCTGGCACAGAATAGTTGGAGAGCATGACAGCAACTGAAGAAGCATAGATTTTGTAGAGCAAAGCAGCAGACAGGAAGACGAAGCCTGCAATGGTTGGGAAAAAATGACTAGCACTTCAGCAACTAGCTTAAGAGGAATTAGTACCTTTTGGACTTAAAAAAGGGAAAATGTACAATGCCAACAGACTCTGGTGAAGTTTAATAGGGCATGATTCATTCAAACCTCCTAAGTGGCTCTACAGAGTGTGAGAATGAGGTTGCCAGTGAAATCCAGTGAAGTAAATGCATGCAGGGAGTCAAAAGGCATGCAGCAATAAACACCCGACCTATGGAGCTGGGTAAACAGGGAGAAGTGCAAAAATAGTTAAAACAAGAGAAAAGAAGAAAAGCTGATTTTTGAGAAGTTACTCTCTCACTCATGCTTTGCACCAAAGGACTCTTTTCAGTGAGAGCTCTGGAGGGCTGCCCTAGTCACCACAGACACCCACTGATTTGGGAGCAGCCTAGCAACTCACCCAGGGGCCTTGCCCTATCAACAGCTTGAATGTCCATGAGGCCAGGCAGGTTTGCCCTCACCAAGATGACATTGGCACCAGTGTCCTTGTCAGCCCTGTGAATGCTGCGTGTTTGCCAGTCAGTCCAGTAGATGTAAGAGTCCAGCAAAGTGAGGCCATAGGGATGTTGCACCGGAGACAGCAGGGTGCGGCGGTTCGCACCATTGAGATCTGCAGCCTCAATCCGCTAAAGAAAGAAGTACACATCAGCGCTGTACTCAAAACACTGATCCTTCTGCTAGTGATTATTTATCAAGTGGGAAGCAGAGCCTAAGCAAGTGATGTTATTCAAGTCCACCCTCCCCACAGCCCCTACTCTCAGAAAAGCTTATGCTCCCCTTGCTCAAGAGCTTCGAAACAGCCTCCAGGCTACCAAAGACCCAATGACAAACAATGCTGAAGAACAGAATCAGACCTCAGTGTGTGCATCAGCCCAGAGCAGCTGGGACCCAGCCTTATCCACTGCCAGTCCATTAGGCCAGCCCAGGTTGTTGCTGATCAACACCACACGTCCAGAGCCATCCATTCCAGAGCGTTCCAGCTTTGCATTCTCACCCCAGTCCGTCCAGTACATATACCTGTGGAAAAGCCAGCAAGTGTTACGGGAACAGAGGTCAGAAGTCCTGTTCTAACCCCTAAATAGGTGACACTAACCCCATCTCATGGTATAAAGCTATTGCCCGAGGGCTGTCCAGGTTCTGCCAGACCAAGACTTTTCTCATGGAGCCATCGAGGTTGCCCACTTCAATCCGATTGGTTCCTGTGTCTGTCCAATATATCTTCCTGCCAATAGCATCCACAGCCAGCCCATCTGTAGTCAACAGACCTGAGAGAACAGAAAGGGGTACTGGTCACTGCTCATCCTCCCTGCTTAGTCAGGAATTTCTGGTATTCCCCTTGTGTATCTCATCAGGCAGTTGGTTTAGGCTTTGCTTGCCGTTCCACCAAAAATTTAAAGATCATTCTAGCAGGGTATCAGAGAATCTCTCTTTTTATGCTGCATGGAGGTGAGAGGCTTCCAGGCCAAAAATCTCTCTTACCTGTAGTGACGATATCCTCAAACTGTGAGCCATCAAGGGCAGCCCGGCTGATTTTCCGCAGTGTGCTGTCTGACCAGTAAACCTTTCCTAGGTGGAAGAAGAAAGAGAAAGTTAAAAAAGAGCCCACAACAAAACCAAACCCCAGCAACCAAACAGCAAAATCCTTAAAAACCAGATCCAGTTCTCTGACTACCAGTGACATCATTTGAAACAGACTCAGCTGCACAGGAATAACAACAGCACAAGACCATTAAGCTAGAGTGATAAAACAGTACCAGTTATCTTGTTCCAGTCCTCCGTAAAATATGTAGGAGCACTGGCACTCTGACCTTTACACGAGGACAGAGAGCACATAACACATTATCATCTAGCGGTACAGAGCCTCACATCTGATTTCTCAAAATGTCCCAGAGGACAGCAAACAGGTCATCTGCCTTATCGTAGAACAGTGGGTGTACAGCCAGCACACCATCAGATGTTTAGTATATATGGACAGCCAGAGTCTCAGCTCTACTGCTGTAAAAGGCTTCCGCAGGAAGAAAGCTTTCTTAAATTTTAAAAATGCACAGGAACCTCACTCAATATGGAAGCAGCTTTTTCCACATAGTTGAGCTTCTGTTTTCCTATAAGGCTATTCCTTTCCTGATTAGTAAGGAGTGTTTGCAGCACATGCTAGGAAAAAACCCTACCCAAATTCACAGTCTACAGTCAGATCTGTGCTTGGGTCTTTACTCATTTAGACATGAAGTCACTTGTTGGCTTTCAAACAGACAGTTGGGTACACTAAGACGTTCAGACCTTCACGAGGATCCACACCAATTGCAATGGTGTTCTTCATGGTGACACTGACAGAGACGACAACATCTGCAAAGTAGGGAATATCCAGAGAAACCATCCGGATGTCAGTCCTTCTGGCAAAGATCAGAAAACTGGTCATTCCTGCAGAGAGTTGAAAATGGACAGATATCAGTGAGGAACAAGTTCAGTCAACTGTAGGCATCATTTATTGAACACTCTGGCAGTGACATCCACTTCTGTGGAAAAGGGGAATTCTCAGGCAGGTTTTGGTTTCTGGGGAGTCTGGGTACAAAAGCTTTACTGAGTGTTACTGAATGCTTCTTTACATCCAAGTTGAAAAGGAGTGCCCTCATAAAAGAGTTACTTCTGCTAATATGTGTGGGAAGTGGGAATAAGGAGTTATTTTTTTCCTGCTAAGGAGAGAAAGTGGATATACCATGGCCTGAAGCTGAGTGCTTTCCACAATCCTCAAAAAGAGGGTCCATGGGAGGAGCATGTACAGACCTATTAAAGAATATCACACCTTGTAGTTAAAAAAAGAATCCATCTCAAGATTAGGGCAAAGGTACGAGGCAAAAAATATGACATCTGCTTTAGTTGCCCAACATAATTCCAAGGAAAATCCAGTTATCAGTAGGTTTCTTCATAATAATTCTCACTCTAATTGAGAGCACAGGCATCAAAGTTTTTCAAAGGGTAAAGCAGATAAGCATATAAAAGTGAATTTTGTTCTCTAACAAGGCAGGAGTGAAATGTAGCTGTGATACAAAACTACAATGAGGATCCCATAGAGAGAACTCACCAGGGGAGCAGGTCTTGCCATCAGATTGCAGGTTGATCCCAGTCGGGCAGGTACAGCTGTAACCTTTTGGAAGAGGTGCCAAAAGGCACAGGTGACTGCAGCCTCCATTGTTAACTTCACACACTGTACGTACTACAGGAAAGAGGATGAGAAATCCATAAGCCAGTAGCACAGGCACGAAAAAGGGGTGCAACAGCTATAGAAATGCATTCTAGAATGCCCTTAAATACCAAGCCGAGAGTTACTCTCATGCTCTCACATTCCACCCAGAGACTTAAGGCATTGAGGGCTGACAGATCAGTCAGCTCCTGGCAGGAGAGCTGTGCCACGTACCAGAGCCTGAGCAAGCTCTCAGCTCAGTGTGGCTTGGGGCGAGCTCTGTACCTGGTGGCCTGTGCCGGTGGAAAACATGAATATCCATAAGATTCTCCAGATTGTCCTGCAGCGTTTCCCGAGCCTGCCCAGTCCTTCTATCTGCGCTCTGGATGCTTTTGGCCTGCCAGTCTGTCCAGTAGATTCTCTCGCCATAAAGAGTAAGTCCAAAGGGGTGAGGCAGATTGCTCCCAATCAGCACCTGGTCAGATTACCCCCAGCCCCCCCAAAAAACATTACTAAGAAGTCACTAAGGGGAAGAGGCTTGCCTTGCCTCCTCTCAACATCATAATGCACAGTCACAGGAAAAGGAGAGTGATGGGGCAATGTTAGCCCTCAAAATGAGGTTCCCTCACACAGAGTTTACAACTTAAAGGGAGCTCTTCTCTCCCAGTGAAAGCTGCTTAGCACGTCTTGATTTGGAGATTTCACTTTCAACTGGAAAGAGAGGCAGGGGCCATCAGCACTCTGTGCTCTAGGACTTACATCTCAGGCTCCCAGACTCCCTCCTCAAAGGTGGCTTCCTTACCTTCCTGTTGCTTCCATCCAGACTGGCATACTCAATGGTCTTCATGCCTGCATCTGCCCAGTACAAGCGCTGTGACTCATAGTCAATGGCCAAGCCATTGGGCCACGTCAGGTTGGAGGAAATGATCACCAAGCGGTTTGAGGCATCCATACCAGCACGCTCAATTTTTGGGTTGGCTCCCCAGTCAGTCCAGTACATGAACCTGAACACAAACCCAGACAGAAGTGAATGCCCGCGCTCCTTCACTGCCACTACAGCCCCAGAGAAGGAAGGGAGCCTGGTGCCTTCAGGCCCCAGCAGGAAGCAGCATTAGACTAATAGTATTCATGTCCAGACGTGGGTTCTGTAATGTAATACACCTAAGATCAAACTCAAATTTATATACTTCCTGTTGTCCATGTGCTGGCCTAATCATGGTGTGGAGGAGAAAAATTCAAGATAACAGTTCAAGGTCTAAAAATCAACCAATTATTTACGAGTCTCCACCATTGTCCCTTTATATACTTCCTGCATTGGTCTTCCAGTAATCCACTCAAGAGAAGAATAGTAGCCTTTTATTCAAGGCCTTCAATGCTTCTAAAGCAATGGCTGGCAAGCTTTTTCCTATCCACCCTAACCCCAGCTATACAAGGTCTTATGATTCAGAAGTAAAATCCATTACTGAAAACATATGTTTGTGTCACTCAACTTGGGTTCGCTTTCCATGGCACAGTAGATCCCTCAATACTCTGACAAAGCGCTTTGAAGCCAAAAGGCCACTATTGTTACAACTTGCTTGAGATCAGCAGTAATTTGCCTGAAGAGATCCTTTTGAATGAACTCTGGTTGATAAGCAGACAGCTTAAATACCAATTCAGTATCAATGTGAAATAAATAGAAAATATCTACATGGCCTCATTCTCAACATTTTTTGTACCACATTTAATTACTCCGTCCCCAGGGTAAACAAATGAAAACATCGGTCAGCTCCTGCAAACTCTACAGCACAACAGGCAATTATCCCTGCTTATCTTGTTTCACTAGCATCCAAAAATCAGGTCTCTAATTTCAGTCTTTGGCAGGATGTAGACCAATAGCACCAAAGACAATTGCTGAAAAACAGAGAACTTGAACATCTTTAGACATGCAAGAATTGCCATGTCATCCCAGAAAAAAGAATCTCTCACCCTCCAACAGGGTCCACCACGATATCTCTAGGTCTGTCTAGGTTCTCCCAGATTAGAACAGTTCTCATGGTCCCATCTGTGTTGGAGACCTCTATCCGATCTGTTCCTACATAAGTCAAGAGACAGAATGAGAGAGAGATTAGAGGCCTCTGGAATGGCAAGAGCTAAGGCAAAAAACATCCATAGAACAATGCATTCTTCCCCTCCATCTGTCACTGTGCAAGTCCTGTGTGAATGTGAACCTGCTCTTTCCTGAGCCCCCCAGGTATCTACACAGGTATGAGCAAACATCTAGAAAAGAATCACCTTCCTTACATCTCTCTGCACTATGATTCTCCAGCAGGGTATATCCTCCAAACACCATCTGCTATTCCGCAAAATATACTGTTGGAAGATGTTTAAAAACATACACTCACAAACTCTGCAGCAAGACAACAGTGGGGCTTGACTTCTACCATAAACCTCTTTACAGAATTAGTACTGGGGATACTGCAAAGAGAATTAAACTAAGGATTCCACCTCAACTCCCACTTTGTTAGAAACAGGCAAGATGAAACTCTGCTTTTTGCTAGAAACAGACAAATTTGGAATGAGACAGAACTACCCAGCTGGTTTTCAGTCTTCATGATTGATTAGGAAGACAGAAGCCTAGGTAAAGCAGAGGATCCCAGTACCTGCGTCAGTCCAGTAAAGCTTGTTGGTGACCCAGTCAATTGCCAGTCCAGCCGGACTTTCCAGGCTGGTGTCCACCACAACCTAAGTAAAAACAAAAAAGAAAAAAATTTAGTGAGATTAGCCCTTGGAGAAAAAGCACATGCCCAGTGCACTACCCACAACATTAGCTTTTAAAAGGCAAAGCCCAAGCAGAGCAATGCCATATGAGAGTGTGCATTGAGCACTTTTACAAGTTCAAATAAGTCTTACATTTGGGGAAAACTCTATTTTTCATGTCTGCTCAAACTGCAACTCCAAATTTTGAACCCTGTTCCCCTCGTGACAACATTGGCCTAAGGGATTGTGGAAAAAGCACTCCCAAGGAGTGTGGGTCTTGTTGCAAATGTAATACATAACAGAGGATTTAATACTTCTTCCCCTCAGATTTTAGAGCTACAACAAAGGAATTGACACAGCCTACAAATAAACATGCTTTGTGTCCCAATTCAAGGTTTTCCATACAAGCTGGAATGTATACCAAACTTGTGTGTGAAGTGTTTGGTGACCTCAGATCTCTTCCGAGCCAGAACTAGGCAAACTAATGAATAACAAATCCAGCATGAACTGCAGCCTCTCGGAAGGGACAGTGTAACCCAGTGGCTTCAGATCTCATGCTCAAGGAGCCTCCAGACTAGACGATGTCCACACATAGCAAACACTGTACCTCCTGGCTCGATCCATCCCATTTTGCTCGGCTGATTGAGTCGGTGCTAACATCTGTCCAGTAGACATAGTCATCCTTTGAGTCCCAGTCTAGAGCCACTGCGCTGCGAACATCAGCAAGGGGGATGACATCATCTGACAGGTCATCTGTGTCAAAGCTGATCCGACGGATGTCCATCCTTCGGGCAAAAAGCAGGAACTTGTCAAGACCTGATCAAAGGTCGAAAGGTCTTCTTTTAATTTCTCTAAGTTCAACAACACAGTGATAGACACAGACAATTCCCTGCTATATCCAACCTTAACCATTTACATCATCTCTCACTGGCATCTCTCACTGGCCCAGGATTTTATTGGTAGCAAAATATGATGGGGGACTGGGGGGGGTGGGTAGGTAGGGGGGAACAGAGTAGTAAGGAGCTGTTTCCTAAGAGGTAACCTATGCTGAGGGAACAATGTCAACCATATTCTTCAAAGAATGCCACAGACCTCCCTCCAAACCAAATAGCTATGCCACCTCTTGCGAATCTAGGAGGCAGTTAGTGTACTTCTTCCCCATGGTTGCAAAACAAGAGAAACTGTGGCAATCAAGTGGACTGAATTTCTTGTTCATCACTGACACAGCTCCTATGGGAGCTTTACGGAAATAATCATCTGTGACAGGTAGCATGGCACCAATAGCAGCCCTGAAACACAAACCTAGTGATGGAACTTCTCTGCATCCCCACCCATCAAGCCCAGTGAAGGCAATGGGAATACAGAACAGGGGAATGCATCCAAAAGGGTGAGGCATCCTCTGGCACTTTAGCGCCACTAACTCACATCTATCCAGCTGCATCTCCTTGCAAGCAACTGCCGCTTACTCCCACTGCCAACCCTCTGCCACCCACTGAACATCTGAGCGTGCAGGCCGTAGTCCCACCTCACTTACTCTGGGCGCAGGCATGGCTGCTGGTCTTGCGGAAGCCCGTGGGGCAAGCACAGGTGTAATCCTTGCTACTCGGCAGGCAGAGGTGAGTACAGCCCCCATTGTTGGCCCCACAACGGTTTCTCCCTGCTCAAGTAGCCAAAGACAAAAACAACCACGCATAAAGCAAAGAGTAAAGAAAAGAGGAAAAACACCAGTCCAGGTGTCAAGAGCCATATGGGTAAGATAACTTGTCTACCCAGAAGTCAATCGAGAATAAGGAAATGCATAAACTAAAGCACTAACTCATAGAATCATAGAATGGTTTGGGTTGGAAGGGACCTTAAAGATCATCTAGTTCCAACCCCCCTGCCATGGGCAGGGACACCTTCCACTAGACCAGGTTGCTCAAAGCCACATCCAGCCTGGCCTTGAAGACATCCAGGGAGGGGGCATCCACAACATCTCTGGGGAACCTGTTCCAGTGCCTCACCACCCTCCCTGTGAAGAATTTCTTCCTGACATCTAATCTAAACCTCCCTGATTTCAATTTATACCCATTACCCCTTGTCCTATCACTACAGGCTCTTGTAAAAAGTCCTCTCCCAGTACCCTTGTAGGCCCCCTTCAGATACTGGAAAGCTGCAATGAGGTCTCCTCGGAGCCTCCTCTTCTCCAGGCTGAACAAGTCCAGTTCTCGCAGCCTTTCGTCATAGCAGAGGTGCTCCTATTACAACTCCATTTGTAATGCTCAATTTTAAAATAAAATAAGGGAGGTGTCAGCTATTACTATGGTCCACTTAGGATTTTTCCCCCCTCCCAAAACAGCTCTTGCATAAACAAGCCACAAGCATTTCTTCCTGAGCAGCCTGCATTCCCAAGTGTCAGCAGGGGGAGCTGCGGGAACACCTAAACACCGGGTTACCGGGGCTGAGGGGACCTCAGCTGAACTGCCGGACCGAGCACGTGCTGCAGCAGCTCTGGACCGAGGTGGTGGATGTGCTGAATACTCTGGATTCAGGCTTGCCATCTCCCTGCTCTCCAGGGCGGGTGGCAGCAGGTCTTCCAGTGGCTCAAATAGGTCTCTACCCCCTCCAGTTACCTGCTGGCTGGCGCTGAGGATGCAGCGTGTGGATGTCCATAGGGAAGTGGAGTTTGTTGCGGATGATCTCCTGGTTCTTGCCTGTGAATTTGTTGGCACTGTTGATGCTCTTGGTGTGCCAGTCTGTCCAGTACAAACTGTCCTCAAACACAGTGATAGCAAATGGGTGCGGGAGGCCTGTAACAGATATCCAATAAATATCAGGCCCAACAGGGCTCAGGCTAGCGTGGAGACAAGGGAAAGCTCTTTCCACTGCCCCTTATGCCTTACCACAGTCAACCTGCTCAAATCCACCTTACGCTAATATAACAGACTACTCCTCCCTCCCGTCCACTGAGGCAAACCCCACCCCTCAGGAAGAGCAGAATTCATCCCACGGTGAAAGAACAGGAGACAAGCACAGAAGCAGGAGCCAGTGGCTTTAAAACTCAGCACTGTGCTACTCTCTTTTCCTTACTGCAGGGAGCACTCCCCATTACTTACTGTAGCCCTGTTACTTACCTTGGCTAATAACAGCCTTCCTATTTCGCCCATCGAGGTCAGCCCTCTCGATGACATGATGTTTGGCATCCACCCAGTACATTCGATGTCCTGCATAGTCAATGGTCAGTCCATTGGGCCAGAAGAGGTGTGTATCCGCAATGATGCGCCGATTAGAGCCATCCATGTTGGAATACTCAATGCGGGGAGTGTTGCCCCAGTCGGTCCAGTAGATAGTGCTGGCAGAGGCAGGGAGAGACAGGCTAGAAAACTCAAGTCCCACATACTGCACCCAGCATCATGCCCTACCAGGGCAAAACAATATCACTTGTGTGACCCTGAGCATGAGACTTGGTCACAGCCATGGAAATGACGGCCAACAAGGTAACACCCAGTGCTTTCAGGCTGGAGAGACCTGAAGGGCCCAGAATAGGATTAAGGCTCTGAAGGCTCCCAGAGTCACCAGGTTCCCCAGACTGGCAGTACCAAATGAAGGCTGGAGCACAGAGGCAGCCTTTGTGATCAAGGATGGGGTTTTCAATGTTCACATGGAAGCAGTTGCATGGAGGGCTCACTGGGGTCCTAAGTTTTCACTCACCCCTCCATAGGATGCAGAGCAATTGCTCGGGGCTTCTCCAGGTTCTGCCACAAAAGCACTTTCCTGTGAGTGCCATCCAAGTTTGCTACTTCAATTCGAGATGTCCCAGAGTCTGTCCAGTATAATTTGTCATGGATCCAGTCAATAGCAAGTCCACCTATCTCCAGGGGAGAATTAAGCACAGAATGAAACCAGGTGCAGGATCTACTCAGAAAAATAGTTGCCTTTCCCTCTTGGCCTCAAAAGAGGCCCAATTCAGTCCTCCTGTCTCACACCCATTCCATCCAACCCATCCCCTTGGTCAGGGAGACACATTCCATTCTGAATGCTGGGTATCCACTTTCCTCCACTTGTCCATCCCTATTCTCACACCATGGTCAGCCCCCAGGCTTTTGGCTTTCTTGCGGTGACGCACCTGGACTCTCCAGCCCTGTGGAAACCACCTCTTCCACATTGCTGCCATTCAGATTGGCCCTCATGATGCGGTCAAGAGTGACATCAGACCAAAACACCAGCTCCTTGCTGTGGTGGAAGTCAAGGGCAATGGCATTTTCCAGGTTGTTCAGAAGCAGCGTATACTCTGAGCGATGAGGCAACACTTGTCGGATATCAATTCGGTTGGCAAAGAGCAGCACTGGCTCTGGTCCTGAGAATATAAGGGAAGACAGCATTAGAGTACTCTGGCAGGGTCCTGCCTACCATTCCTTCTGCACCAAGTCCCAGAACATAGTTTCGCGGTACTGGTAGCGAGAAATCAACTCCCAAGTGCAAAACATTTCACAGCGCTGTTGTCACATGCTCAATACACAATCCTAACTCAAAGATGAGCAGTTTTAAACCTTTTGGCAAACACGCACTCAGCAAGAAGTGATCATTCCAGGTCTCACCTAAGCTGGCCTCACCTCAGCCTCTGAAACCATACCACTAGGGAGCTGGACTACAGTTTCCTTTTCCTATATCCACCTTCTAGCCATACAAACACACACGCTCTACCACATCTTCTACCACAGACAAGATACAGTTAAAATCTCTCTTGGCCAGATATAAACTCAGCAGACACAGAGGAAAAGAAAAAGAAAAGAAAGAAAAAACCCCAAACAAACAAACAAATCCCACACTATTAACATTCTTTATGGATTTCATTAGAGGAATTCCTAATGAAATCTTAATTGTTTAAATGGAATTTCTAATTCCTCAGCTCCTGCATTAGAAGAGTTGAGGAATACAGTTGAATTAAGTGTGCAGATGCCCATAAAAAACAGATGTCCATACAGAAGCCACTGACAGCATTCAGGACTGGGACCAGCATCAAGGGTCAAACCACAAGGAGGTGTGATACAACCTCGCTGCCTTAAAGGTTAAGACACTTCCCAAACAGAGAAAGAAGCAGGATGCTGTTTTTGTCCTAAGGTCTGGGTCACCAGGAATGACCAGGTACTAGGAAAAGAAGGCAAGGTCTGTCCTCCTGGCAGGGGATGGAAACAGTGAAGTATTTCTCTACGGTCAAAATCACACGTAATTTTCAAAGGCATTCACCAACAACCTGGGCTTATCTAATACAAATCCAGGTACTTCCTTTTCCTCACATTGGCTTGGTGAACAGCATAATCCTGCCAACGAAGCATTAGAGACAAAATTATGAGAACAGGACCAAACACATACACATCAGGATAAGGTTGAACTCCTCTTTACCTAGAGCTTTGCAGCTACGTTTGTCAGGTCGCAGCTCGTAGCCTTGCTCACACCAGCATTGGAAGCCTCCTTCACTGTTGGTGCAGCCTTGGCTGCAGTAACCTTCCTCAGCACATTCATTCACATCTGCACGTTACAGACAAAGGGAGAAAGTTACCATCAGATCATCAACAAGCCAGGCAATCTCACAGACAGCTTCCTTCTGCCTTCGTGCTCTGATTCACACCCTATCATAGCCATCAACCTCAGGCACATCAAAGCAGCAGGGAGGAGGCTACCACTCCAAAAACCTACCTTGACACAATCGGCCATCTTCCAGGAGCCGGTAACCTGTGTGGCAGGTGCACTGCACCATCCCTCGTACCATCTGGCACTTCTGAGCACAGCCACCATTGTTGACATTGCAGTTCTCCTCCCCTGTTCGGGGACCTGCAAAAGGGACACGTGAAGACAACTGAGCTGAAACCACCAGGCAGCTGCTTGTGTCCTCAGCTGTTACGCAGCAGTCGCCCTTCAGAACAGGCTGAGCAAGAGGGGGAGGACATAAGTTGTGCTGGAAGCTGCCTCTTCGCAGTCAGAACACTCCTCTGCAGGCCACAACTAAAGGGAATGACAAAGCTCAGAATAATATGCTCTTTGGATTCACTATCTCTGCCGACAAACTTTGTTACCTGAGATAATTATCTTCTCCCCATAATTCCTTGTCTGCCATATGTAATTGGCAAAACCACCAAGACCTTTTTCCTCAGTCTTCAATTCTCTCCCATTATTACAGCCTAGGCCTTCTTCCTTACACACATCCTTCAGCAACACCAAACAGACTCCCATGCATTACAGTGACTCCATTTATGTTTAAGACTGAAGTTGGAGGACTCACGGCAGTTCTGATGCGGGCTCTCATCACTGCCGTCTCCACAATCATTGGCTCCATTGCACAGCTTTCTCTGGCCAATACAACGCCCATTCCCACACAGGAACTGGTCTGGGGCACACTGAGGGGTCCCTGCAATAGAAGAAGGGGAAAGTCAGCACACTACGGCTTACTGATGGAACAACAGTCACGGTGAAGAGAAGGATACTCTAAGATTTGTTACAAACTGCAGTTATGAGCACAAATCCATGACTTCCTCTTTCCTTGAATTCAGTCCATCCGGCACTCCTTACTGCTCCACATACCTTTATGCTGATTTGGAGGCCTATGAACCCTCCTGCAGACTCAGTCCAGTGTTGCTTTATTGGAAAGTTCAGCTATTTAGTTTATCTCAGAATGACTGGAAGGCCCTGGCTTAGTTCCCTCTGGTTCCATATTCCACAACCCTACTCAGCATGTGCAAGAGAGGAGTCAGTTCCTTACTTTAATCATCTGATATGTCACCCCAGCATAGCTATGGATCTTAAACTTACTTAGGAATGAGCATCTTGTCCAGCCCTAACTGCACTCTGACAGACTTGGAGTGAGATTTACATGCATCCTTGAAATCTGAGCTCAGGCAACAGGATTTCACACGAGCTACACGCTTCAACTTCTGCTGTTGGCAGGGAGACTCTACAGAATTCTTGTAAGTAAAGTAATACTGTTTGTAGGGACTTTGCCAATCTGATTGTTTCTTCAGCAGTAACTGCCCTGTCCTGTTGCCTTTTATTTCTTGTACCTCTTAAACTGACTTGGTTAACCGTTTCCAAATCATCACCCTCTGATAATCCTAGGAAGACAACAGGACAATACAGTTATCAGCAAAGAAACAATGCCATTGGCAGACTGCCTGCAAGCAGCATGGAAAAGTGTAGTTGGGAGATTAACAACAAGCACAAATAAGAACTAACAGACACACCAACCGGGAACATAAAACCAAATCACATGCAGATTCACTTTTCAGAGCACAGGAATGCGTTATATGAAGGGTTCGGAAACTTGGACTGCATTTGTCACATTGAACATAAAGATCCTTACATCAGCTGATCTCTTAGTATTCTAAGAATCTCTCTCTATGGCCAATAAAAACCTAATTCTGCTCTAATTCCAAGAGGTGCCAAGAGGTGACACAGGATTTTAACTCTTGCTCAGACATTGAGACAGCATACTATTTTGCTTAGATGAACCAGCCCACTTTCTGTTTGGAAGCCCCGAGTTAATTTTTACCTGCTGACTATCACCACAGACCTAATGCAGAACGGCACAATGAACCTCACAGTAACAGCAGCTGTAGCTCAACCACCTTGGGTTTGGTTTGAGAAAGAAAGGTTCCAGTGGCTCTGGAAATCTGACTTGGCTTCTGGGTGGCAATTGTTCTTTCAGTACCTCTGAAAAGCTTCGTTATCAGGATGAGGAAACAGGGTTACCAGCCTGTCTAAGTACAAATGGTTTTTCCAGGATAACCACCATCTCCTGCACACTAGTGCTCATGACAGCTCACCAGTCTAGAGTGTGCCTCTGCAGGTTCTCTGAGCTCAGCTGTCCTTGCAGAATACCCACTATCCCCTCCTCAACAAGACGTACAGTTTCACAAATCCCTTCTGTCACCCCTAACACCACTGTTTAAAATACATTGATCCAGAAGGGTCAGTATGCAGAGCTGGGCTCCAACCACTGCGACGAATTCATGGACCAATACACACTGTTCCTCAACAAGGCCTACAGAAATCCTTCAGGATTTACAGAAAACAAAAGATTCTAAATGTTTTTGACTCCTACCATAACAATAGGGTCTGTTGAAACCCTCCTCTTCTCCATAACCACTATTATATCAAAGAATTGCTATATGTGAAATGATTACTAGAAGGAGAGAAAGAGACTCCTGAGCAAACATCCAAGGGGGAAATTGCCACCCTTAACCTCCAAAACCTTCACTGCCACAAAAAGTCTTGTTCGATCTCACTCCCTGCTAGAACTCCTTGGCGATCTCACAAGGCAACATGAAAGCTATCCAGAACTATTGAGAAGGCATGAGTTAGACATAGTCCATTTGTCAAAGGTAGCCACTTTGCACACTAATAATGTTTCCAAGTCTGAATGGAATTGTCTCAGAGCTCTGTGGTAATTCATAGTGTAGGGACAGGATACAAAGATACAGGGATCTGCTATCTGACCAGAAAACACCATCACTTAAGTTAGTTTAAGCACACAGATCTGCACCTGTTTGCAAGCATATAAGATAGCCTATAGGTCCCATTCTTTCAGAAGGACAGAAACTCTAGGCTGAACTCAGTGAAGCAATCCAAAAGAGACTTCACTACCTACTACCTGCAGGATAGAAACGTTAGCTATGAACAGCAAGGCAGCAGGCCAAACCTGTGTTCTCACAGTTCTCCTCATCACTGTTGTCAGAGCAGTCGTCTTCCCCATCACAGCGCCAGGACAGACGGACACAGCGCCCTGATTTACAGCGGAACTGGTCAGCTGTGCACATAGATGTAGCTGAGGGACCAAAAAAAAAACCACATTAGATGAGCAAGAAGTATCAGAAGAGACAATTCCAATGCAAACACTCCCAATCTCTCTTTTGCATCTGCAAAAACTGAATGCTTCCAGCAGTTCCCCGCACTCACTGCAGTTCCTCTCATCTGACTGGTCATCACAGTCGAAGTCTCCATCACACCTCCAGCCAGCGTTAATGCACAAGCCACTGTTGCACATGAACTCTCCAGAGCGACAAGGCTGGTGAGATGCTGCAAAGATGGTAAAGAGTATGAAGAGCAAACTCAGACCAACGTAACATCCCCAAAGACCTTCAGCACCACCCTTAAGCTCCACCATTGTGGAACTTTGTCTTGAACAGCCTTCTGGAAACTGCTTTAATTCCTGTACGCAGAAGCATGCTGACTACACAGTTCCCTTCACTATTCTCACTTTCCTGAATTAAAAAAAAAATATCATGAAAGCGCCAGCTTATGTGTGAACAATTAGATTGCTGTCTACACTGCAACCCCTCTCCAGCCAATGCAAAATCCACTTAGGGTTGCAACTCAGATGCCTGGACTAATATATCACCCTGCACTAACTTACAGCAGTCAGATTCATCAGACCAGTCCCCACAGTCATCGTCGCCATCACAGTGGTAGATGTCCAAGATGCAGCGTCCGTATGCACACTGGAACTCCTCCAAGCTGCAGGTGGCAGCTGGAACATCTGATGCTAACAAAGGAATCAAAGAAAAAAAAAATGCCTGAGGTGACAGGGCACAACCCAGTCGATTCAACCTTCTCAGTCTGGTAATGGACTAGCAAGTGGTAATTACTAGCCATTGCTGCATAGCTCTGCATGACTTGTATTACTGAGGAGAACTTGAATGCTGTTTGTGCTTCACTGAGGGGCAGGTTAAGTCTAGATATAAAGACACCCATGCAGACAATCCGTTAAAAATATTTTTTTTTTTAAATTACACAGGATATTAGGCTATAAACACAAGCTTTTCAAGAGCCGTTAAGTTCCAGAGAAGGAAATAGCTATGAAGAAGGAAGGATTGATGGGAAAGTAACAAAAAGGATCCAAGAGTGTCAATTTCCTTCTTATGCTGGAGATACTATATACTAGTGCCCTCCAGAAAGTATTCAATTTGTTTATTAGACCTGAAAAAGGTAGATACAAAACCAGATGGAAAAGTAAAGATACTCTTTGGGGTAGCTCTACATTAAGGACTGAGGCATGTCAATTCAATGTTAAAGAATGGAATGATTCCCTTAAAATTTAAACAAAAATAAGCATTTGAAGACCAAGGGAAGCAAGCAAGCAGCAAAGTGCCTAGATCTGCACCTGACCTTTGAG
Organism: Eurypyga helias; assembly: GCF_000690775.1. Taxonomy (NCBI): domain Eukaryota; kingdom Metazoa; phylum Chordata; class Aves; order Eurypygiformes; family Eurypygidae; genus Eurypyga; species Eurypyga helias. Next base: position 28,370 of record NW_010267536.1, read on the forward strand.
GATTTCCCCCCTCCCTTTCTTCTCAAGCTGTCGCTAAACAAACTGCCTTATCAGTAAGGAGCACTGCCAGACAGATGACCCTGGGCAAACCTCAACAAACTAAGTCAAGAATTTGACCACTGACAAGAATTTGCCCAGTGTTCTCTGTTCAACAGTACACTACGTGGGAAGGGATGAAAAATGTTGTTGAGTCCCACACAACAGAATCTGATACCTCTTCTCATACTGTCCAGTGAATGAACTGCATTTTTCAGGCATATGAGTCTTCCAACTCAGGAGTTCTGAAAATAAATCCATTAAACAACAGGGAAGAGAAAGACTGACAGTCTGGGAAATGCTCCTGCAGCTACACCATGCAGCTACACCTGCCTCTCCAACCTGAAGTAGCGGGCACGGCCTGCAGGTATGCAGTAAGTGTTCAGTGAGTATCCAGTGGCTGGATACTGAAATGGGTGTTAACGTGTGGAGCCTGAAAGGAGTGTTTGGATCTCCTTGAGGAAAAAACGAGTCAGTGACTTAAATTCTCATGTAGTGTGATTTAATTCTAACACACACCTGCCCAAAAGAAACACACACAGCAACAAAAGAAAACCCCAAACAACCACCCCACACAAAAACATATAACGTAGTCCCACCTTGTCCTAGTTGAATGACAAGCAGGATTGGAGATAAGGAAAAGATGACAACCACATGGAGGAAGATAAGAGAAAGGGAGGTAGCCAAATTGAGCTTCATAGTGAGTGTTGTGGTTTAACCCCAGTCAGCAACTAAGCACCACACAGCTGCTCATTACTTAAAATGCCTTATAGAGACAACTGTCACTCAGGACTGGAGAAGCATTCCAGCTCAGAGAAGCAGGGGCACCAGTTTTGGGGTCCCTTCACTCCTGCAGGAGGCAAGGTTGAAACATCTCCCTTCCCGAGGGCCTATTCATGGCCTGCGGGGAAGTGAGAAAAGGAGAGGGGGAAAGGAGAGGGGAAGAAGGGACCTTCCTCTCAGAGCCCTTTCCTGGCTTAGAAATGTTTGCAACCCCTGGCTCCTTGCCAACTCTCATTATCTGGAGAGATAAAAGACAACTCCCCCATGCATCCACTCCCCCTGCCCTTCAGGAGCTGGCGGCCCTGATCCCCCTCCCAGAGCCTTTTGAAGTTTCCTGCTATCTAGAACAAATTCTGCAAAATGCCTTTGAAAGCAGCATGGGGGAAGGGACCACTGCAACTTCCACAGACACCGACGCTCACAGACACAGGAGAGAGGCAGTGGGGGTTAGGAAGGGACATAATAGGCTCCTGTCCCACTTGCTGCAAGCCTATGAAGGTGGAGGAGAAAACAACTGTTGTGGGCTCTCACAGCCCTCCCTTCTCCATCAGTCACATCAGCTGCCAGCTAACTTGTCCTACCACCCCTTTTCAGACACCATCCTGCATAAAGCATCCAAGAGAAGAAAAGGATGGCCAGGCAGCAAGCAGACCCTGCAGTGTGCCGGCTGGGGACGTGCAGTCCCTGACGATGCTGTCAGTGGGGAGAGCCTCCCTTGAAATTGCAGGCAGAAATCAGACAAGAGGAAAAAGAAGGGAATAGTTTTCTCTCCTGCCCCCCACCACCTTCCACCTCCTACAGTTTTATATAGAGCTGTATTCAGTAAAGCATAAGCCTCCTGCTCTGACTCAAGGTCACACAGCCATGGGAAGGAGCAGAGAAGCAGCCAGGCACAGACAAAGTATGCCTGTGAGGTAGCACTAGAGATATACCATTCTCTTGTGCCCTTTGGGGTAGGCAACAGAAGGCAGCATAGTTGCCAGTACAGGCAAGACTAACTTGTTTTTGATCTCTGCCGCAGAAAATGTGCCAAACCCCAAGACAGGAGCAGGTCCAAAGGGCTATTTCCTGTGGTTACAAAGCAATGAGAGCACTTACGGCAATTCTCTTCATCTGAGCCATCCTTGCAGTCTGTGTCACCATCACAGAACCAGTGCTCAGCTATGCAGCTACCGTCACTACAACGAAACTCCTTCTCCGAGCACTTTCTCATATCTGCAGAGACAGCAATGCAAACAAAGGCTTGGCTTTTCTCAGAGTACCCAGGATACAACCGCACCATGCTCCTGAAGCTCCTAGGGCACCCACAAACAAGATTGCTCATTAAACCATGTCATGCAGTGCCTAAGCAAAACCCTCATTGTTCATCTAACTGACACAGACTGCTGGATTTAAAAGGAATCCACCGGACTTCACAATGGCATGTCAAGGAATAGCAGGTCCCAAGTAATTCTTGCCTGGCAGGTAAGCCACACAGCCTGAGACCCCAAGCAGCCAGCCCTGGGAAGAGAACATCCCACCAGGCTAGCCCAGACAAGCCAGCTGTGAGCCCTTTGTCATGCTCAGGGGATCTTAGAACTGTGGAGGTTGGAGTTTGTGCAACCCCTTCTAAAGGGCTGGCCAGGCAATACTTGCAGGACCACATTACTCACCACACTGCTCATCGCTGTTGTCACCACAGTCATTGTCACCATCACAGTGCCACAGGCTGCGGATGCAGTATCCATTCTGACATGAGAACTCGTCTTCTTCACACTCTCGTGGAGCTGCAGGGACACAATGGAGATCAGGTGAAGGCAAGGCAAGATTTTCTTTGCAGAACACCAAGTCTATGACATATTACAAATCAAGCAACACCATCCTCTATGGACACCACAATGTTGGAGAGCTCATTTCCCTTCCCCTAACACCACCAGGGGGGCCACTATGAGATTTCCTGTGTCTCTCTCCAACTCTATCCACAAGTCAATAGTACAGCAGGCTCTAAAACTTGAGAATACGGGTTGGAGGAAGTACCCAAAAGAGAGAGATGGAGCACCCACCCTATGCTGGTGTTCTAGCACAGCCACAAGAGAACCCTGCACAGAAATATGGCAATCCAGGCCTCTTTATAAAGGAATTAATAGGCCCTGCCAATATCTAACAAGTAATTGCTGGTAGAATTATATCTCCACCTTCTTTTCACAAAAATGCCAAAGCTATCTTCAAAGGAAAGGAAGTATTCATTGAAAAGGGGAAGAGAAAACTTAAACACCTCGGTATTTGCAGACACATTCCACCCTCTTTGCCAATCCTCTAGGGAAGTGAGACTGCAGACCGGTGAGGAAAGGAAACGGACTGCAAAATTAGCATTCAAGGACCTCAATCCAACAGAAACCCTCCTACTGTTATGTGCTAGTCTGAACAGCAGTCTCTGATTCACAGAACTGTGCCTTCCTCCTTTCATTAGTCTCCAAATATTTTGATCACGCCCTACTCCACTGCTGTCTTAGATATGAGGGCATTCCAACATTTTCTGAAAAATACGAGACCAAACAGACACAGACCTATATACCTTTTATTTCATTAAAATCTTTGAACAGACTGGAAAGTTGAGTTTAGTCCTGCAATCCAGAACGTCATACAGGATGTCAACCCCTGAATCTTGCTTCCCAGACCTTTACCCAAAAGGGCAGGCACACATCACATAATCCTAGAATGGTTTGGGTTGGAAGGGACCTTAAAGCCCATCTAGTTCCAACTCCCCTGCCATGGGCAGGGACACCTTCCACCCGACCAGGTTGCTCAAAGCCTCATCCCGCCTGGCCTTGAACACTGCCAGGGATGGGACATCCACAGCTTCTCTGGGCAACCTGTTCCAGTGCCTCGCCACCCTCTCCAGGAAGAACTTCTTCCTGATGTCCAATCTAAATCCCCCCTCTTTCAGTTTAACCCCATTCCCCCTTGTCCTGTCACTACAGACCCTTGTAAAAAGTCCACTCCCAGCTTGTTTCTAGCCCCCTTCAGGTACTGGAAGGTGCTATAAGGTCTCCCCGGAGCCTTCTCTTCTCCAGGCTGAACAAGCCCAACTCGCTCAGCCTGTCCCCATAGCAGAGGGGCTCCCGCCCTCTGAGCATCTTTGTGGCCTCCTCTGGCCTCGCTCCAACCGGTCTATATCCTTCTTATGTTGAGGCCTCCACAGCTGGACACCAGGTCTCACCAGAGCAGAGTATAGGGGGAGAATCCCCTCCCTCGACCTGCTGGCCACACTTCTGATACAGCCCATGATACGGTTGGCTTTCTGGGCTGCCAGCGCACACTGCCGGCTCATGTCCAGCTTTTCATCCACCTGTGCCCCCAAGTCCTTCTCAGGGGCATACTGATCAAAAAGTGAATTCATTTCCACTCAAGTATTGTACACTGAATACTTTACAGCCAAGAGCTTTATTTTTGCATTTCTTGAGATGTGGTTCCTCCACCGGAGCCACTCTGGAGCACCATGCACACAAATTCTGCCGAATTCAAGGGCTGTAGAGCGATGCTTACTAAGCAGCTGCAACCATCTCAACCAGACAGCAAAGCAGTTCTGCTCCTAACTGCAGCCTGATGCCAACCCTAGCAACCAGGGAAGTTTCAGAGAGGCTGAAGTTCCAGTGCTATGTAACATGCTGTTTCTCTGGTACGTGCTGCCAAGTATGGACCTGACCGTTTGTTGTGGAGAAGGAAAACTGTATCCCTGAACACCGTTTGCTAATGGAAGCCAATCACAAGTAATCCTTGTCCTCAACACAGAGGGGAAAGGAGGAGGTTGAACTCCAAAGACTCGGGCAAAATTCCCTCCATTTTAATAGCACAACAGCAGTGGTCACAGCTAGCAGCCTGCCATGGCAGCTTTTTTGAAGATGGTGCCTCACATGGAAGCAGACAGTCAGCTTTCAGGGTAACCAGTCTCTGTGTGGGCAGCATCCCTACGGCACCTCCCTCTCCTGAGGGAGCTCTGTTTGAAGGCAGAGGATGCAGGGACAGCCCGGCACAGCAGACAAGTCAGACAGTGGAACCTGAGGCCACAGGAAGTCAGCCAGACATGCAGTTCAGTAGGATTTGGCAGGGGTTAGGTGTTTCCATGAACAAGGGAGGACACGAAGAGCTCAGCTCAGGGAAGTGCTTCATGGGACATTAACTAGCCAGGCTGCAGGGCATAAATGGTTCTCCAGCTGGATGGAGAAGCATCCCCTCCCCCAAGGTCATGCAGCTGAACAGCAAGCCAGGTGCCAAGGTGGCAGGGCATAGGGACACAGGTACACACACCTCTGTCAGAGGCAGGATATAGCTCATTACAAGCCGAAGGCCTGATTCAGGGGATAAACTCTCACATTCCTGTAATAAAAAGAGCCAACTTTCCCCAGCCATGGCAGGCAGGCACTGCACCCACCCTCTCCCCTCCGAGAGGTGACTTACGGCAGTCCTGTTCATCAGAATCATCCTCACAGTCGTTGTCTCCATCGCAGACCCAGGACCGGCGGATGCACTTCCCGTTGTCACAGTGGAAGTCCAAGGGAGAGCAAGTAGGCAGCACTGCAACAGCAAAGAAACACCTCATGGAGTTGCAGCCAGCTTCCTTCCTGAAAGCGAAGTTCCTTCCCTCCTGAGGGAGGAGGGCTACACCTCTTTGAAACAAAAGACAGTAACAGTTCAAGTCATGAGTAAGAGCTGACCCTCAGATGGGGGCCCAGGGTAGGTCTGTAGCTTGGTAGTCTCCTCTCCCCAGAGAAGCACTGACCTTTCCACAGCAAAGTAGCTGCCACAAGCCCCCCACTGAGTTCCTTTTTTTTTCTTTCATCCCTGAGCTTGCTGTCTTCCCATAACTGCGCTTGTTTTATAACAAGCTAAATTACATTATCAACATCTTTCCTACGTGCCTTCCAGTGCAGTCCATGCTGTTTCTATTACACAGCGAGTTCTTCAAGGTGAGAATGATCAGAGGCAACGCTTTTGGGAACCGAATTTTGCAAGGTACATGCTACAATGTATGCTCCAGCACAGGGACTCTGTCAACATTTTTGTCTAACAAACCTGCAAGAAGCTTAGAGGCAGGAATCCGCTGCTGGGGATAACGTGCTGTACCTCAGGTGCGGGCAATAGAGTCCAATCCATGCGAGAGGTCTCCAAAAGGGAGAGAAGAAAGGGGCAGACATGGGATGTTGCTTGCCTACACAGGAGTCTGCTGGCAACTGAATGGAACCACAAATGCACAGTGTGTGAAGAGGCCTGGAGCCACAAAGCTGGAATTCAAGGGGGAACATCAGCCCTGTCCTTCCCTCCACAGATGAGAGTAACACTCAATCCCAGGAGGTTCATGCTTTTAAGTGTTGCCAGCTGTGGTAGGGAAGGAGCTGCACAAGACTGTTCCTGATAGGTATGCTCTCCAAAGAACAACACGTGCTCAGTGATGCGAAGGGGCAAGGGCTGGAGAGGCTAGTGCCTGCAACCCTTTCATCCCAGCCCAGTTTGCTGACAGCATCTCCCATCTGTCACCAGGCAGGCCAGCCCTCTTCTGCTATGCTGCTACTTCTTCCCCTGCCAACACTGTCCTGGAGGTGGGAGCACGAGGGGAGGGGGGTGGGTAAAAGAAGAACGTGAAGACAGCACACAAGGAGGAGGATTTAATAACGAGAACAAATAGTCACATTTTCAGCTTTTCCAGCTTCCTCAACCCTCCATTTCCCCTTGGCCAAGGACTGCTGCCAATGGCTGTGAAAACAGCATGGGTTACACTATACAGATTCATTCACTGCTCTCTATAGCATATCCCCCAATGTTTCCCACCAATGGCCTGTCCTAAAAGCCTCCCACCCTAAGAATACACCAGTGCAATTAAGTTCAGACTTGCTCTAATATTTCTTTTCCTAATCACAGATTTGGTTCATCTTCTCGGCCATTCCTGTAGTACAGCAGGTACAGGCATCTCTGTGTCTGAGAGGATGTCCCCGCAGACATCACTGCTCTAAACCCTGAGCCCTGTACTAGGTGACAAAACACAGAACCTGACACTGGCCCTTGAGAAAAGGTTCTTCCCATCATGTCCTGGGTGACCCGTGCAGATAAATGTCCAGGTCAGATCCAGGTCAGATCCAGCTACTGCTAGGCCCTGGAGAGGTACGAAGGAGAGGGAAGCATACAAATCTCTATTTTTATCCCAGAGGTTTGACAGCAGCCTGGTTTTCCAATGGCTGACCTGTATCCTTATGTTGTGCTTTCTCTGATCAACCCTGTGCTGCTGCTGCATCAAAACAGAGAAGGAGCTTCCCCTTCTTTGCCAGGACAGGCAGAAGGGAAAAAACAATCCAGTTTCCAAACTCTGCTTCCAAACAAAACCAAGACAGGTTTTTGGATTCAGGGGGTCAGTCCTACAGATCAGCCCTCTCTCCCCCAAGCACAAGTTCCACACGTTGCATGCCGGGCAAACCTTCAGCGGCCTCAGCTGTGTTTTCAGGACTAAGACCATCCCCCCAGCATATGCTTTTCTCTCCGCTCTCCCTGGTCCCAGCGTGACTAATCACCAAAGGACTGCACAGGAGCCGCCTGGAAGGGAATTTGCATGCTGACTCTCCAGGGGAGAATTCTTCAGGCTCCCAAAGGGTTAGGCCATTAGCGCTGGTTCAGAGCCGATACCATTATCCCGCTGAACTGCTGCATCCCTTCATGAGGTAAGGACACAAAATGAAATTCCACCCCTACAGGGAGTAGTTCAGCCAATTTCATACTCCCCCTAAATATAAAAATTGAGCTTCAAGCAGAGGGGAGGGAGAGCAGGGGGAAGAGGGCGAAACACAAACTGCCACATACAAAAGAGGTCCTAATTCCCACCCCAGCAGACAGCGTGTGTGCCAGCCCAGACAACACCAGGGGGGAGGTAAATCCCCTTCTACAGGAGCTCTCCTTTAAAGGAGGGAGAAAAAACACAAACCCACTTAAAGACAAAAAAAACTAATGAATGAATGCTGATGTCTCGCAGAACAGAGGAACTGCCAATGGGATCAGGGCAGGGATCCACCTAAACTTGTAAGCTGAATCTAATAATGGTCAGAAACAGATGCTTCAGAGGAAAATGCAAGAGATTCTGGGAACAGCTTTCACACTGGGGCAGTCGCTTCCTAGCCCCCTCTTCCGAGCTCTGCCCTCCCAATCCATGATCCATTCTCCCCATTAAAAAGCAAACTGCCTAAACAGAAACATTCCTGTGTTTCCTTCTATTCATTCTAAACACATCAGGCTTTAGTTCCACTGTACAGCCCTCTGCTCTAGGGTTGTTATTATTCAGCTCTTCTGTTGGTCATTTATTACTTCATATTTTGATGAGTTTTATTCCTATGGAGTTAAAGCTGAGGGCATACCACTAGCCCAGAGTTAATGTTTAGTACTGTTGTAAATATATCCGAAGTGTTTGGAAATTTGAAGTTAAGAGGAAATTCAAAAGTTAAGAGGTCACACTTAGGACATTTAAACAACTTCCACTATATTTTGTTCTGACATCATGGAGCAGCTATACAATTTGGTAAGTGTACTGCTTTAACTCATGTAACTCATTTTAAAAGCCACACTTTCATGGTCAGAAGACGAGTACATGGCAACACAAATGAAGCAGCAGGAACTCCTTTCACTGTCACAGATGGAGCAAGACCTCTTTGGGCAAGATGGATTAGAATCTAGAAGACTGGAAGCAGAACCTCTATATTCTCTTCCCAGCTTAATGCTGATGCTTGCATGGCCATGGGACAGTCCTGTCTCTTTCGTCCCACTTCCCCAACCTGTAAAATGAAGGATATTTATTACTTTCTAAGAAAGCTGCAAGTCCTTCATAGGCACTGCTTCCATTGATGAGAAAATGATCACAGGTTGCACTAACATGCTTTCACAACTACTCAGAGCAGGATTTGGTAATGCAACAGTAAACACAGTTAAACCTCATCCCCCCTTCCCTGCTCAAATCCAGCTTGATCTCTCCATATCTGTGCAAATAAACAATATTTTCCAAAAATATACGAGCAAAGGCAAGTCCTAGGATGGAGCTGAAGACAGACAAATGCCCAGACAGACCTCCCCAGGCAGAGCAGAGAGGCAGGATGGAGAACAAGCCTAGGGAAGGGGAGCCGTCGGGAAGAGCTAGGCTGGGCAGCGACAGCCCAAGAGAGCACATCTGTCAACTGACAGTGAGCAACACAAAAAGGCCTTTGAACTTCCAACCATTCCCCTGAGCTCATCCCTCTGCATGGTCACACTGGACATCATCCAAAGTTTCAGCAAAGCTAGGTCTATCGTACGCCTGCTATTCCTCCCCCTCTCCCAACTCCTATTACACAGGGCACTCTTTTATGGCTGAGCAGAAGGGGAAGGGGAGGGGGTGGGGAAGGGAAGTTTATAAGGTGAAACGCAGACTGAATCACGTCCCACTGTCCTTTGAACACTTTATCCCCGGTGCCTGCGGTGTGCAGGTTGCTTTGTACCAAAGGACAGCGAGCGACTGGTGTTTGGAGCTCTGGAGCGCAGTGGTTTGAACAATACTGCTTGTTTAATCAGATGAACTCTCAGTCATGTGAAGAATGAGTTATTTAAAAAATAAATACAAACTAAAAAAAAAAAAAATCCTGGTACCTCCATTAGAGACAAGTGCAGCCTGATCCCCAGCTATGTGCGCATTCATGCATGTGTACGAGCACATACATACACACACACAGAGATCTGTCTGCTGAGATCCGTAGCACAGTGGGCAGTAAGTCCAGAAACAAGAATAAAGGATGTTAGTCCACTCTCAGGAAGAAATAGGAGGCACTACATTTTACTAGCTACATTTTAGAAAAACTCTAGTTTCAGAATAACATAAAATGTTTCCAATTGCACTGCTGAACTGCATTTAAGCATGTTTCTGGTCAATAGGAAAAAAAAACAAACAAAACAGAAAGAAAACATTTAAAAAGAGTATCAGCACCCAATCTTTCACAGCCCTTTGATCACAAGCACTCTGCCCGAGGGGGCACTGCATTAATTCTGATGCCTTTTAAAGGAAACACACATACTCCAAGCCCAATACAATGACAAAGTATGGTTTCAAACACGGAACTGGTGTATTTTCAAGAGAAACTTGAACTCTTGTCAAGAGTTCCTATTTGTAAAACTTGAAGTATAGAAGTGAAGCTTCACCTCAGCTCTCGCATCTGAGCCCAGCACTGGTGATTAAGTGAAAGCTTAAGAGGGAAGATGATTCTTTTAAAGTCTCCATTAATTTTAGTAAAAGACCTGTGACATTTTTATCCTCACATCACCTCAAAAAATTTTCTTGTGGGACTGATAAACGGGCTATACTGATAGTCCTGTTGCTGGCAAGGAAGAGACCCTCTCCTGAGCTTGAATGAGTTGTAGCTCAACAGGAACAGCCGCAATTTCCCAGTGAGATGGGAACAACAGACCGCTTTCAGGAAGCCTTAAGGTAAAAGGAGTAAATTCTTCTCCAGTCCCTTTAAATGAAGAAGTATCATACTACAGTGCATGGACCTAAGCAAGCAAGTCTGTGTCCCAAGGAGCTACACATTTACAAGCTGATTAGGTATGACACAGATCCGAATTGCAGAGTAAGAAGGCTCTACTGGGGAACGGTTACAAGGGGATTTGGCATATCTTAGGAGAAACAGAACTATTTATCAATCCTCAGGCCAAGTTTACTCAGTTGTCCTTTCACCCTTGCCACAGGAAGTAAGACTCATTCACACCACGCTGGACTTCAAAGCGCGCGCAGGAGAGCAGAATGAAAACCATTCCTCCGCTCGCAGGCGGCTTTCGTTAGGGACGGGCCAAAGTCGGCTCTGTTGGCACAAGGCAGGAAGGCAGCTGCGCTATTCCATGCGTGTGTAGCAAGGGCTTCCAAGGCAGACACTGCCAGCAAGCCAGAGAGCTGACACCAGAGAAAGTCTATGAAGCTGGCATGACAGCTGGGAGGTTGCTTATTACTATTATTACTACAGCACTCTGGCTTGTAAACATGATCCAGAGCAGGAAGCAAACATGTCATGGAACAATTGGCTCCCATCACAGCAGGGCTTCAGATTTGCAAGAAAAATAGTTCCTGTCACAGCCAGGTAAGCAGAGGCAAGGGTCACCCAGAAACGATGGGAAAACACCTATGAGAGGCAGACAACCTGAGGACACCCATACAAATAGAAAATATTTATTGGGGAGTCAGACAGGGGTGTGCAGAAAGGGTAACAGTTGAAGAGTAACTTAGAGCAACTGACTCAAAAAGTGGGAATTTGTTTGTAGTTTGTAACATAACATTTAAACAACCAAACAAAAAAAACTACTCGCATTTGAAGAATTTATCTCAAAACTGAAAATCGTTCTCAAAAGAAAGAAACTTTCCCTGCGTCTGCTCCTGTTTTTCATAGATGCAACTCCTCTCCTAAGGAGCATCTTGATTTCTTACACACTTGCATTTCAAGTCACATACCATGCTTTCACTGAAAAGGCGGATGATTAGTACAAGGCTAGAAAATTGCATTAACACAGAATCTAGTAAGCTACTAAAGCATATGCAGTGCTATACAGACACAGATGCAAGACTGAATCCTGACCTGCTAAAGTAATTTTCACTTATCCCCCGACTCTGGGTTTCACACTCTCATTTTACAAGGAGTCCAGCAATCCAATGGCTTCCCATTCTCATCTCCCTTTCCAAGGAAGTAGTTGGAACTCTTTCAGGAACTGATCCTTGTCATCATATCGTCTTACAGTATACATAGGAGCTGTTACACTGAAGGAAAATTAGACCTTAAAACAAGGATGATCACACCTTTATTTCTGTGGAAAGTATGGGCAGTCACAGAAGAAAAAAAGGAATTCCTGTAACCCCATAAGATCAGCCTGAGGCAGACCAGGAAAAGTGTGGCATTCCTCGTAATCATTTGCGTTCATTCTTCAGATCAGAATATTCAACTACTTGAAGATATTCTAATTCCTGTCTCTAAAGCTCAGAGTTGTACTTCCATGTGTTGCTAAAAACCACTCCTGACAGCTCTAGCATCTCAGAAGAGTCCATAAGTGGTTGCACAGACTTAGGCTTATGAGACAAAACAAGCCACTGGGCTGACCCCAGCATGAAGACTAGCCCCGTGGTTATTGAGGAATCTCACACATTTCCTAACTAGGCCTTTAATATCTCTGGGGCTTATAGGATGATCTCATCAGGATAATTCAAACCTACAGCTCATTATTTGTGTTAAATAGAAATTCACCAGTTTCAGACCTGATATAAATCAATAAAATAAATCAAGTTCAAAACAGAGAAGTTGTCCAAAATGTCACTCCAACCAGAACACTCTATGCATCTCAGAGACAGATGGCCAGGGAAAGAAAGAAAATCAGTGAAATGACCATTCTCATATACCATGTGCAAGCACCAGTGCTGATTTGTGAGAAGCGTAGATTAATTTAGAGCTCAAGTTGCTGTTACAAGTGGCTTACACCCCAGTCCTACCCTTGCACTTCTGTGGCCTTCTTGATGCTGGTACAGTCAGCAAACAAATCAAATAGCAAGTTAACCCCACAAATGAGTATACCTTCACAAGGCTGATGTATGTCAAGCAAAAGAGAGTGATTAAGCAAGTGATCTGCTCTAGAAAAAAGTGGCAGTGCCATAGTGACTAAGCAAGATCGGAAATAGCACAGAAAACTATCAGGAACCTACACTGCAGAGTAGATCTAGTTCTTAGAAGCTAATAGTAATATCACATACCTGGACTCGTAATGAGCAGCTACTCAGAGCAAGATTCAGTAGGCTTACTGGAATAAGTGTTCCTAGGTGGGACAGTGGTGGCAGTGCTAGGCTGACCATTGGACTCGACAATCTTAGAGGTCTTTTCCAACCAGAACAGTTCTATGATTCTACATCTCCTCCACTACAACCTTACACTGTGCACTGAAGCCATGCATTAAGCATTTCTATAAAGTCCTTAGTCCTGTTGCTTAAGTTTTATTTTGGCTTTCTACTCTCCAGTAAATTTCACTCAGAGAACTTCTGGATGTCTGCTGAAACAGTCCTCTTTGTATTTATCTCACTACAATGCAATACTTCAAAAGGCAGCTTATATTCCAGTCATCTCCCTTGAGTAACTTTTCTACCCTGTCTAAATGCAGCTCTTCATCTCCCTTCTCAGCTTGTCAATTCCACCAGCCTTCCCTGTACATGCTGGCTTGTCCGTCTTTCTAAATTGCAGAGACCTACAACACAAGCCGTATTCTGAGTGAGAGATTTAAATATTCCCGTCTTACGCATGCTGTTTCCTAGAAAGCTCCCTTCATGTCAGTCTTATTGCTTCCTTTTCCTTGTTGGAAACTGTAAATTAAACAGAAAACAAACACAGTTTCTACACTCTTTGTCTCAACCTTATATATTTCCTAACCTCCAGTCCCAGGGAGCATCAGCAGATTGATCACAGTTCACTGCTACTCCCTCCCTAGTTCGCAGAACTTCCATTCAAATTCATATGGGTCACATTTCCCTAATATAGAATATATTAAGGGATATACCACTACTACAGTGCAAGACCACAAGGTACCTGTAGCCCAGGTCACAGAGATAGACCAGATGAAGCAGGAGATGCCAAAGGTCGAAGAACATAGCATGCCAGTAGATGTCCTTTCTTAGAAAACAAAATCTCCATCTACATGCGATACAAAGACTTCTTGAACAAGAGGTGGCATATTCATCTTTAACAGCCCTCAGTGGATTTTACATCCATAAACATGTCAGATTGCTTTCAAGAATGTTTGAAATTTCAGAATCTACGTTACGTGGCAAGAAGACCCATGTGTTGTACAAGCAAGCAACTTTTGTAAGCTTTCAACCATCTCCTACTAGTTCCTATGGAAGGTCGTTCCTCCTGTTCCCAATCCCACCATGCCTGTTCAGTTTAAAAACCTTCGGTGCTGGATTTTGTTAAAGTGCAAAGTAGCCCTTATCAGCAAGTATCTCTTGTCTAAATTATTACTGACTTTTTCCCAGCATTCCAATAGATTTGCAAGCATAACTTCCACTTACCAAAAAAAACCCTCAAAACCAAACCAAAATAAAACAAGCACTTCCCCCTGGACACCCCACCCCTTGCTCTCCCCCCAGTCGTCCTCTATGCTCAGTAAGAACTCAGCACAACCAGTTGAGTTATTGCATGTGCCTTACTTTCCAAAACCCCATATTCGTGTTCAACTTCTTTTTCACAGCAGGTGCAAGACAACCAGGGGATCGGGACCAGCCAGCATGGGTTCACAAAGGGCAGGTCCTGCTTGACCAACCCAATGTCCTTCTATGACCAGGTGACCAACGTAGTGGATGAGGGGAAGGTTGTGGATGTTGTCTACCTGGACTTCAGTAAAGCCTTTGACCCCATCTCCCACAGCATTCTCCTAGGGAAGCTGGGTGCTCGTGGCTCAGACAGGTGTACTCTTTGCTGGGCTAAAAACTGGCTGGAGGGCAGAGCACAGAGGGCTGTGGTAAGCAGAGTGACGTCTGGTTGGCGGTCAGTCACAAGCGGTGTCCCCCAGGGCTCAGTCTTGGGGCAGGTCTTGTTTAACATATTTATCAATGATCTGGATAAGGGGATCGAGTGCTCCTTCACTAAGTTTGCAGACAACACTAAGTTGGGTGGAAGTGTTGAGCTGTTGGAGGGTAGAAGAGCCTTGCAGAGGGACCTGGCTAGGCTGGATCAATGGCCTGAGGTCAATTGTGTGAGGTTTAACAAAGCCAAGTGCCGGGTCCTGCATTTAGGTCACAACAACCCCAGGCAGCACTTCAGGCCTGGGGACAAGTGGCTGGAAAGCTGTCAGGCAGAAAAGGACCTGGGGGTGTTGCTTGACCGCCAGCTGAACATGAGTCAGCAGTGTGCCCAAGTGGTCAAGAAAGCCAACGGCATCCTGGCCTGTATTAGAAACAGTGTGGTCAGCAGGAGTAGGGAAGTGATTGTGCTTCTGTACTTGGCACTGGTGAGGCCACACCTTGAATGCTGCGTTCACTTTTGGGCTCCTCACTACAAGAAGGACATAGGTATGCTGGAACGTGTCCAGAGAAGGGCAACAAAGGTGGTGAAGGGTCTGGAGAACGAGTCTTAAGAGGAGCAGCTGAGGGAGCTGGGGTTGTTTAGCCTGGAGAAGGAGGTTCAGGGGATACCTGAACGCTTTCTACAGCTACCTGAAAGGAAGTTGTAGGAAGGTGGGTGCTGGTCTGTTCTCCCAGGTAAGTGGTGATAGGACAAGAGGAAATGGCCTCAAGTCCCACCAGGGGACGTTTAGATTGGATATTAGGAAAAACTTCTTCACTGAGAGGGTGGTCAGGCATTGGAACAGGCTGCACAGGGAAGTGGTGGAGTCACCATCCCTGGAGGTATTCAAGGAACGTGTAGACATGGTGCTTGAGGACATGGTCTAGTGGGTATGGTAGAGTTGTGTTGATGGTCGGACTAGATGATTGATCCTACAGGTCTTTTCCAACCTTAGTGATTCTGTGATTCAGCCCAAGCAGTTAAGTACAGCCTCTTCTGTCCTGCTCTTTTGAGATTTTAACACTATTTCTTCAGTTCTCAGATCCTCATCTGCTTTTTCTGGAGCATGGCAAGTTCTCCAATTCACACTTTTCTTCACTGGACATAAACATGCAGGCTTTCCTTCCATTTTCTTTGATTTTTCTGGTTAAGGTCACTTTCTTACCCAATAACCCTTTCACTAATCATCTTTAAACCTAAGATCAATCACCTCAGTTTGGAGTTAATTTATTTTTCAAAACCCCATTCTTTTCACCCAAGGTTTTCCACATTGTTCACTATTTCCAAACTTTTAAGTAACAGGAGAAGTGAGAAGGAAATAAATTTTCATAACATTGGGTTGAGATCTTTCACACCTAGAATCATAGAATGGTTAGGG
>NW_010267537.1:0-17717 GCF_000690775.1 Eurypyga helias
TTGGCTGTTCCCTTCCCCAGAGGAACCGACGGCACCGGGGTCACTGGATGAATAACGAGCATTTCTCTTCGGAGCCTGCAAACACCTTTATTTGGCTGAAAGTGGCCCAGGCCCCCCCCAGCCCGTGCTGCCGTTTGCATCCCCAGCTCCTTGGCGTGCCCAGGGCACACGCTGTCGCTCCAGCACGGAAAGGCTAATCTTGGTCTTCCTCATCACCCTTGTCGCTGCCGCCGACCTGGGGCAGGAGCAAAAAGAAACGGCACAGGACGTGAGGGTGTTCCGTGTCCCATCCCCCGGTACCCCTGAGCACACGGCGCGCCCACAGAGGGGTCTGTAGGTGCAAACCCCCCAGGGCTGGTGTGCGGTGGGGCAGCCGGGCCCCAGCGTGGAGCTGGCGGTGGGGTTACCTCTTCCGAGCCGCTGCTGCTCCTCCGGCCCTCGTCCCCGTCTCCCTGCGGGGGCAAAGAGAGAAGGACAAGCATCACCGGGGACCCCGGCACCACGTTTGCTGCTGGACACAGAGCCTCCCGGCAGAGATGGCTGGTCGCACGGGTAGCTCGAGCCAGGCTTTGCACGCTGGCGCTGCTGCGGAGCCACGTGTGCCCGGAGCCCCCGGAGCCAAGAGCAAGGATTCGGTGCGGTACGGACAGCAGTGCTGTCCACGGCAGCGTCTCACTTGGGATGAAACAGGAGGAAAAGGAGGAAGAACTAACTAGGAATATTGTGGGCAAGGAGAGCTGTCTCCGCGTAAAAGCACACACACGTATTGTGATCTCTAGGCTGTGGATGACATAGCTCCATCTACCAGGGGCTTGGTGTTGCCATGGGTCAGACACGGCTTCCCTTCACAGCCAGGATGTAAATCACTTGGAGCTGGAGATTCCTAACACCCTACAAACCCTGGCTGCTGTCCATGCCTGCCTGTGCCACGGGGGTCGTCACAGGGCTCGGTGGCAACTCACCAAAACCCTCTAGCAAACAGTTCAGCAGCTGATCCAGAGAAAACTCCATCATTCCCCTACCTTTTCTTCTTCCTCCTCCTCCTTGTCCTTCTGTTTTTCTTCCTCAGTTTTTTCCTTCTCTTCTTCCTTCTCTTCTTCCTGCAAGGGGTCCTTCTCCTCCCTCTCCTTATCCTCCCGTCCAAACCCTGCAGCAGGGCACAGAGGGAGGCTCATTGCCCGTGTGCAGCGTCCAGTGCAGGCAACGCCAGCAAGTCCCCCGGGTTCACAGCAAACACTCACATTTCAGGATTGTCGACATTTCAGCGGAGCCAAAGGGGTCAGGGGCACAAACCGTCACACCCACAGCACAGGGAGGACCTGAAGGAGCAACGGGACAGGGGTGTAAGTTGAGCTTTTCAGGGGTGAAAATGCCTCCGTGGACCCTACCATACAGTTTTCTCTTCTCTATGGGAAAAGAGGACCTGTGCAATCCCCAGCCCCCAAAACAGCAGGGAAATGGGTAAAGCAGTTTGTGGCCTCCAGGAAAAAAAAAAAGGACCGGACCTTGCACCCACCCAGGCAGCACCCACTGCCCCCACTGCCCTCTGCCTGGGGAAGCAGCAAGGGGAGAGTGACTGAGTCCAACAGGGAAATCTCAGGGCAGATGTTAAATGCCTTGAACCTGCTGTGAGCAGATGCAAATTGCAGAAATATTTAAAATTCAGTGAGGGTGAATCAATAGGGAGCAGGCGTTGGGGCTCCTAGGAAGCCCCCACGGAATGGAGACCTCCCCCAGGACAGGCTGGTGGCAGGGAGGGAGGCAAGGGGAGAGTGACTGAGTCCAACAGGGAAATCTCAGGGCAGATGTTAAATGCCTTGAACCTGCTGTGAGCAGATGCAAATTGCAGAAATATTTAAAATTCAGTGAGGGTGAATCAATAGGGAGCAGGCGTTGGGGCTCCTAGGAAGCCCCCACGGAATGGAGACCTCCCCCAGGACAGGCTGGTGGCAGGGAGGGAGGGGGGGGGGGGGCGAAGCCGCAAGCAGAAGAGAAGCCGAGAGCAACAGCAAGAAAACTCCAGCGCTGCTGGCATGCATGAGAGGTGGCAGAGGAAAGGAAAAGAAGGAAGACCACTCGCTTTACAAGCAGCAGGACCAGGGTCCACGGCACAGCCACGAAGCAGGGGCTGAGGGAAGGCAGCAGGAGCGAGGAGTGGGGTCCCTCTGCTCATGGGGAAGAGTGGGTCATTCCCCTTTGGCTGCGGGTCATTAGGGAGCAGTTTCTCTTCCAGCCACTGATGGAGGGAAGCTGGACATTAATATTTTCTTTTAATTTTTTTTTTTTTTTTAGCCACAAATGACGTCATCTATTTGGGCTTTTAAAAGAGCTGATTGAAGCCTCTGAGCTGATGAAATTGATTTTGTATTTTCTAGACAGGGATGCAGGAGAGCACTGGGAAGCAGTGGGGTTTGGGGAGAGGCAGGTTGGATGGGGAGGGCAGGAGGGTGGGAACTGGCTGATAAAAGACGTAATCAGTGCAAAGTTAAAATCTAATTAATAATGAACAGTAATCTAATTAATCTCCCTAATTAAGTGCAACTACTAATTGAAAATAATTACATTTTAATCTAAAATCATTTAAAATAATCAAACGTTAACAAAAGAAAAGGCAGCCCCTGGGAAGGTGCAGGAGAAGGTATAGCTGATGCCCTGACCCCAGGTCTTGTGCACCAAAGCTGCTCAGGCATGTGCCCAGCCCCAAACCCTCAGGGGACGCCCCTGCCTGTGCCTTTGCTGCCGGGGGATAAGCAGACAGGACAGGGACAAGGTACCCAGAGGTGGACCACAAGCTTTACACTACAAGATGGGAAATCAGACCAAAGCCCAAGGCAGGGCTGGGAAGGGGCAGTGCTGCCCCAACTCATGCTAAGAAATGCTACCATGGGGGTGTTACAACCCTTTAATTCCCCATTACACCACTACCCCTCTCCCTAGGGACCAACCCCCTTGATTTCCCAGAGATGGGGTGGGCTTTTCCAGCCCAGGACTCTGTCACGGTCCCATCCGGAGGATGCCACCCAGCAGCACCCTGTGCAGCCCCTTCCCTGGGTGGTGGCTCAGATGACGGCTGCCAATGCCCATCTCTTTTTTTTGCCATCCCAGAGCAGCAGATCCAGTTCCGCCTGTTCCTTCTGAGCCTTGCCCTGCTTTTCAGACAGGCAGGTCTCCCTGTCCCAGATGAGCTGGTTCCCTAAAGCCTGGGCAGGCAAACCAGCAAACCCCAGCGACCAGCTCTGTGGTGCCCACTGACAAGCCGCCGTAGTTGTCCGCGGCTGAGCAAAGCGCACGGCGCACGCGGGTCAGACCTCTGGCCAACCACGCAAACCTCATACCCCACCGGGTGCGACAGCCCGGACGGCCTTTCCCCCGGCCACACCGGGCTTACAGGTCACAGTGTGTGTGCCTGCTCCCATCTCACCCAGAGGTCTGGAGTCCTTACCACGGGGCTGAAGCTCCATGTCCAGTTCCTATCCCCCGGACGACATGGAATGAGAGCCACCCCAGGGATGCTCCTGCTGCACCCTCACCCTGCCCTCCTGCTCTGCTCCTCCAGCCCGTCAAATCGATAAGCAGCTCTGTACATCGCCTCGGCGACACGAGGGAGATGGGAAAGTGCCTTACCTGGAGCTGAAAAAGGCAAGTGGCCTCCCCGACGCCTGGCTGGCAGCTGCAAGGGATCTGGGTATTTGAGCATCGCGGTCTCCTCCCCAGTCCCACTTTTGGAGCAGAAAAACTGGCTCTGCCACCCGCCATGGGCAGCACATGACACCGGGAACATGACCAGTCCCATTCATTCCTGGAAGAGACTCACAGACGTTGCCTCCAGTGCGGGCAGGAGCAGGCAGACCTCCTGACCCTGTGCAAGCAAGCCAGGGCACATCTGGAGGCTGCAGACACCCGTGGGCACCAGCCCTGCGATGAGGGAGAGCACTGGGACTCTAGGAATGCGCTATGGTCAGGATCCTGTCTCAAGCAGAGAAGAGGGGATTTGGGGGTGTCCCTGAAACCACTGTGGGAAGAACCTCCAGCGAGTCCTTGCTCCCCTCTTGGTGGGAAGCACCAGGCTGCCCCAGGAGGTCCCGGCGAGGCCAGCGCAGGCGGTGCTCAGCACTCCCAGCTCCCGCTGATGCTTGTCCTTGCTGCTGGCTTTCACTCCAACATATCATTAAACAAATACTGTCAGCAGAGAGCAGTTACCAGCAGGTCTAAACACTTGCATAATGTGCTTCCCCTCTAATGCAATGCCCTCATTTCTAATAGCACCAATATGGGATAATAACAGTAACAATAATGTCAAGAAGGCCTTGTGTACCTGAAAGCTAATTTGTTTTCTCCACCTCATAAAAGGCATTACCTCTCCCGTAAGATTTGCCCCATTTAAAGCCTTCAGCTCTACAACAAAGTTGCTCCCACAGTCATTTTACTTTAATTTACAGTAATTGCAGCAGGCATGGGTCCCCCTCCCACCGCGTGAGACTAACCCTGGGTAACTCGTGCAGGGAGCAGGCAGCCGTACAGAAATTACTCATCCCAAAAACCTGGCCATGTCTGCCCCAGTCTGTCCTCCCCTGAGGCCTGCAGTATCCCCAAATGCAGAGCAAGCGTCCTCTCGGCAGGTTTAGATCAGAAAAAAGGGATGGGTTTTAATGCCAAGGGGGGGATAACGCCTGGAGCAGCTCATCAAAGCCAGTGGCAGGGTCCCTGTTGCTGCCAGTTTTACAGCCGGTAGCAGGGGTGCTTTCCCGCAGAGATGCTTCAGCTCACGCACAACCCATTCAGAGAACTCCCAGCGCCCAGGCTTGGGTTAAACAAGGGCAGCAATCCCCCCTGTCCCGTGCAACACAGCCGGGGAACGGGGCGGGAGCTTGGTGGGGCTGTGCCCAGGGAGCATGGCATGGGACCCTGAACAGATCCGGGGGGGCTGCTTGGGGTCAGGGCTGGCTGGCATCCAACCCCACCCCTCTGAGCAGCTTCTGCTGCCTGAGGAGGATCCTCCCTTACAAACACCATGCTCGACCTTGGTTTTAAGCGGTGACATCACTGCTCGCTCCCCGCCAGCCCCAGATGGGCTCTGGGTACCCTGATGCGAGGGACCTAAGCCTGCAGCATCCCCCGGTCAGAGCTGCCCAGGGGACAGCCCTGCCATCGCTCCCTGGGCAGAGGGACACGGAGCATCGCGGAAGGGAACTGGCTCTAGGGACACCCCAACCATCGGGGCAGGCTGCAGCCAGCAGCACCCTACAGCACGGGAGGGGTGCTGCCACCCGGCAGGACAAGAGAAGGTGGCAGCCACCTCTAGTCCCCAGCCCAGGAACCGTGCGGGCTCTGCTCTCACCCGGCAGCTGCCCCTGAAGGAAGGAAGCACCTGCCCAACCCCTGAAACACCAGCCCGTGGCCACCTCCCCAGCGCAGAGCTGCGAGGGACTAGCGAAACTCCCAGAAAACATTAATTAGCGCGGTACTGGGCGTTTACATCCCCCATTTGTGTGACAAGGAGCCTCTGGCTACAGCAGACCAATCTCTGCTTAAATGACATCGTCGTGGGCTGCTGTTTACGTAGGATCCAGCCTGCACACCCAGGAAGGAAATGCCAGCGCTCTCCTCCCCCTCCTGCCATCTCTCCCCTTCCTGCCTCTGAGTCAGTGTGGCGGGTGACCTGGGACAGCTGTCCCCTTGCTCCGGGCCACCAGTGGCAACAGAGCTGCTGCTCCTTCCCAACGAGGACAACAGCTCATCCCGCCCGTGTCACAGGTTTTGCTGCCACTGAACGTGCGTGTTTTAATGATGAAAACCGAGTTCCTGGGGAGCCGGTTGGGCGAGGGCTGGGAGCAAGGCCGAAGCCCA
Organism: Eurypyga helias; assembly: GCF_000690775.1. Lineage (NCBI taxonomy): Eukaryota > Metazoa > Chordata > Aves > Eurypygiformes > Eurypygidae > Eurypyga > Eurypyga helias. Next base: position 5,848 of record NW_010267537.1, read on the forward strand.
GCGGGAGGGCTGAGCCTTTTTTATGTTTCAGCCTTTCCACAGCAGCTGCCGGGAACCAGCTTTTACAGCTGCAAGTAACAGAACCTCTCCCAAGGAAAGAAAATAATTGTGGAAGGCTTTTCCCCCCGGCTTCAAGTCACTGCCAGCATCTCAGCGAACTCTCCTCTGTTCTCAGCCACCGCTCACCTTCCCAAGCGCTCCCAGAAATCTCAGATGCCTGCCAACTCTCATTAGGTTCACGCGCAAGGCAAGGCCGAGCGGTAAGACCTCCAGACAGCTGGATGCCGAATTCTGATGAATCCTTTGGGTAGAAAGATTTCAGCAAGTGTGGAACTGTTTTTCTTGGCAGTTGTGCTGGTTTTGGCTGGGACAGAGTTAACTTTCTTCACAGAAGATAACAGGAGGCTGCGTTTTTGATTTGTGCTAAGAAGGTTGATAATACAGTTTAGTATGAGGCTGTTTTGGCTTTGTGCTGAGAACAACAGTGCCAGTACACTCTTGGGCTTAGTTATTGCCAGGCAATGTTTATACTAAGCCAAGGACTTAGGTTTCTCATACTGCACCTGTGCTCCAGAAGCGGGGAGGAGACACAGCCAGGACAGCTGACCCAAACTGGCCAAAGGGCTGTTTGTGCCATAAAACATGCTCCGTGTATATGGGTACAAATTGAAAGCAGGGAGGTTTAGATTAGATATCAGGAAGAAATTCTTCCCAGAGGGTGGTGAGGCACTGGGACAGGTTGCCCAGAGAAGCTGTGGATGCCCCATCCCTGGAAGTGTCCAAGGCCAGGCTGGATGAGGCTTGGAGCAACCTGGGCTAGTGCAAGGTGTCCCTGCCCATGGCAGGGGGGTGGGAACTGGATGATCTTTAAGGTCCCTTCCAACCCAAACCATTCTGTGATTCTATGATAAGTTGGGGGGAGTTGACTGGGGGCTCTCACTGCTCGGGGAGTGGCTGCGCATCGGTCAGCGGGTGGTAAGCGGCTGTATCACTTGGGGTTTTTTCACTGCTGTTTTCCTTTTCACTACCTAGTATTCTAATTAGTAGTAGTATCATTATTGTGTTTCTTTTCAATTATTAAAGTGTTCTTATCTCAACCCACAAATTTTCTTACCTTTTCCTCCAATTCTGCCCCCCATCACACCGGGGGTGGGGGGAGGTGAGCGAATGGCTGCCGGGGTGAGCGAAGGGCTGCGCGGTGCTTAGCTGCTGGCTGGGGTTACACCCCGACGGCGCTCTATTGCAGTCCTTGCACTGGCACACAAGGGAAGGTGGTGCACGGCTGATTATTGGCTGCTGTAACAAAATCCAGGTAGGCACATGACTGAAGGAATTACTGTCTGCATCTTCAAAGAAAAAAAATCACCTCATTTCCTTTAATTATTAAACTACTCTGCACTAAAGCACTGCAGGTCAGTAGAATTTATCTCCAAGAAAAGCAGCTGCTGATTCATAAAACCCCGTTATCGTTATTTCTTCTCTTCTGACATTTCTGTAAATTTGGGCTTTGAGGCAGGAGCAAAGCTGCCATTTCACTCTGATGCGGGAACTGGGAGCTCGGCCGTGGAAGCTCCCACAGCTTCAGAGCCCTCTTTCTTTCCTACGAGCCGCTACCCTGCCATGAGAAAAGCCCCATCTGTCCCGGCCCCAGAGCAGCACCCAGCCCTGCCCCACAAACCACTCAGGGCTGAGAAGAAAAAAACCCTACAGTCCTTCCTTCTCCTTTCAGTCGTGCCCACTGCTGTCTCGATAGCTCTTAACTGAAAAGGCTGTCAAAACTAATCCTGCCTTTAATAATGCTATCAATGAAAGAAAGAAAAAAAGGGGTTTATTGTAGTGCAGATTTTTTACCCCAGACACACTCATCTAAAGTCCAGTTTTCTTTAAGATGAAAAAAAAAAAGTCTCTCCCTTCAGAGATCTGATAACCTAACCCAGACTAAGGCAAGGCTTTTCCATATATACAGTAAAGCAGAGGAGCATTAGCCAAAAGGCAAAACCCCACTTTACTCCACAAACAGAGCAGAGGAATGTCAAGTCTGGGATACGGCAGAAATGTGCAAGACCTGCTAAAACCCAGAGGTTCTTCATATTTGGACGTCCCTGGTACCAATGAGCAAGTGCCGCCTGTTCACCTCTGGTTCGCTATTCTGGACTTCCTGAAGTTCCATTTTAGCTGGGCATTCCTCCTCTTGTGATTCCAACAGAGGCTGCTCCCTCCCAACGGGCAGGCTCAAAAGACAGGAATTGCAAAAAAGGAACAAAGCAGGGAACTTTCACCGCACAAAGAAACAGACACCATATGTGGAACAGCTTCTGAGACAAATTAGGACTCCCGCTAACAGAACCAAATTGCTTCCTATCCCCCTGCTTCAATATACCTTCCAAGAAGAAGGAGCATTGCATTGGTGTTTCTACACAGAAACAGGAAAAAAGCAGTACCTCCGTTTGTGAAGAGTCTGTGGCTGACGTGTCAAGCTGCACTGAAAAAGAGGAGTCCTCCTGCTAAATTCTCTCATTAAATCGCCCAAACACAAATCAGTCCCTTTTAGCCAGTTCTCATTTATTGCTATAAAGCAAAGTCCCCACATTCTTAGGGCCAGATCAGCATTTTCCCAGTTCGTGCTGAAGCAAGCACTCTGCGAGAGAATGAGAAACAGCACCCTAATGAGAGTGTCCGTCCCACATCCCTGAGTCGTTAGCAGACGTCTTCAGGAAGCTGGGCCTTCTCTGCCGCAACAACAGCCTGATACGGAATCCTCTCTGCTCTCCTCTTTCCAGCCCAGGAACTGCAAGGTTCATAATCACACACATTTGCCTTTTCTTGCCCCTTGTACCCGACATTCACTTTCAACACCAACGCTGAGCTATCAGGAACCTAATTACGTCTCTCGGACTTAAAATCGCACCATGATTTTAGCTAACTAGCGAGCTGCTACTCTTTCTTTTCTCCGGCATTGTCTTCACAGTCCAGAGAGCTTCTCCAAAGAGCTTGTTAACACATACAGCAGAGGGATTTCAGTGAAAAGGTACGGGCAGTCCGTGAAAACAGGGAAGCAATCGGCACTTTGAGTCTGTCACGTTGCCCACCAGCCTGGACTATGCTAATCACACCTCTCACCGTGCTGTAACAGCTGTCAGTGCCAGACTGCGTTTAATCACCCTTGTTGCAGCAGCAGCGATCAGAGTTAATCTTTTTCCCTTTAATAACAGCCATTACATCATTCTCCAGCATGGAAACTACGAAGTGGGAAGGTCAGAAAGTTCTTAATTAGGAGGATTTTTATTGCTGTGATAGTTCCGTTCTCGCCTCAAGAAGAGAGATCTGCAGTACAGGCAGCAAGAGCTGGAAGGCATCTTGGATGTATGAAGCACTGTTTGAAGCCTAGGAAAACAAAAATCAAAATACACACATGAATAATCATGCTACCCATCAGCTTTCGTAACCACATTTCAAACAGCATTGATTAATGCACATAAACAGCAGCCTAGCGCTTGCTGGATTTTTAAGACTTCATTCTAGAAATCGATTTAATATTAAGTTTTTGAGGTGCTTTATGCCACTAGGCAAAAAAGCAACTGGCTCAAAACCCACCAAACAAGATCAGATGTTTTTAAGAAGAGATGAGAAGGACTTATTTCCAAGCGAAGGATAAGCACGCCGTGGCAGGAAGGAAGAACACACCGACAGGAGACAGCCGTGTCCTACCACACCTGAGCACCGACTTAACAGCTGGGAAGTGCTGGGACTCTTCATGAGCTCGTCTAAGGTTTGACTTGGGATATTAAGTTCTAGAAATCCACACTGCTGCATTTAGTATGTCTTCTGACTCATCAAAACTGCCAGCTGAGACGACGCAAGGCTGGCTTTTCACTAACTCGCTCCTCCCGCACGCAAATCTAACGATGTTTATTAAACCTTTTAAGTTATTAGATAGGTAAGCAGAATCCTGGACCACGGGTTAGACGACTTGGCATGCCTAAGGATACTGAAATGGAAAAAGCCCCAGCATATCTATTTTTAAAGTATTAGCTAAAAGTTTTAAATTTAGCATAACTGACCTCCAAAAACACTCCAGTGATTAAGGGATTAAGCACATCTGCTTTCTCTTTGACCTGCAGAGATCAGACATGTATTATCCTGATTGAAAATTTGATCACATTTCTTTAAGCAAGATAAAACCAAACCCTCAGTAAGTTTAAAATCACCACAGCTCCCTTGGCTACGGGAAAGCTAAGGACCTGTCACGTGGCATGCAGGTAAGAATGAAGTCACCCACACAGGCCCAGCACACTGGTATGTGAACATGTCACATCGTCAGATGAACTGTGGACAACTGGAGAATTCAGAGACAATGCCACTGTCTTCAACAAAACCCGAGCGTTCTGGGAAATCCACAGCGGGGTCACAAACTTCATTTTCTTCCGCCTCCTTAGCACTCTCAGCCCCAACTCCCACCCGCACCCTGTGCCAGGCTGAATGTAGCAGGAGGGATTCAAACCTCCGCATCCGTTCAGCTGGCTCCGTGCGGGCAACACTGAGCTAGAAGACCAGTTCACGGGGAAAAGGCTGCCTATGGAAATAGGCAGACACAAAACCCACTTTGTGGTGAGGATCCCCAGGCTGTAATCAACTGACCACATCTCGCTCCTAAGAATCTGCGGTGTAACTCTTACCCCTGCAGTCGTTAAGCAGGTAGTGAACTCTTTGGAGAAAGCTGACAGTTCTTTACACAGCATAATCGTCAATCTGGGGAAGAAAAGTGGGAAAACCATGTAGTCTACAAAGAATAACTTTCTTTTAGCATTCCTCTGTAACACAAACACCTTGTTTTCATGTACATAAAGCTAAATTAGACCAAAATTGATATACAACATCTAAACAGTGTATGAAGGTGCAGAATTTCACCAACTAAATTAAGGAGGGGGCGAAAGTGTGAAAATAAATAATTAAGCCTAAGGATCCGAAATGGCATTCCAAGGACAGACACAACAGCTCTAGAAGGAACAGTACTAGCTCGCTTTTTTTACTGAAAAGTGCCATTTTCTGAATTAGAAAGTACTGCATATTTCATACATTTGCCAAGTATCTCCTGACATAAAAGAAAAATCTCCTCATGTCATGCATTATTGGTAAGATAAGTCTACTAATTAGTGCAGTAATTTCACAGCATCACGTACCTAACATACTGAATGATTAACAAAGAGGTAATTAACAATCACTTTTATACAACTGCTTTGTCGTATTTTAAATGTCTATCTGCTAACTAGCACAAGCTTAGGGCCAATATTCTTCTTGGCTGTATGGAAGTTTTTAGGTAGGGTTTCCACCTCCTTATGAAGAAATGTCAGTAAGCTGGAAAAACAGGGAGACCGTTGGATTCTGCTGGAGGGTCGTGATGCCACCCACTGCCACTTCGAACACATCAGCAACATCCAAGAGCCTTGCAGCCCATGGATTTGCGACGTACTACCGGACACTTTTCACTTGGTATTAATTATGTGCTACACATCTACCAAGAGATGAACTCACTGTGAAAGGGACTTGGCTCTGTCTGTGGCCGTCACCTCTTGTTTCTGACCCCGTAGAAACAAAGCTGCAGTTTTGTGAAACGTTTCAATGGAACACGCTGTCAGTTCAGCCAGACTTCTTATGGCAAACGCATGAATATCCTGCAAGAGTTCAAGAGACCCCCCATGCCAGAGCAGCTTTTATTAGTTAAAACAAGTGAATCACACAACATACTATCACTACGCTGCCCTTTCAGACCTCAGAATCTGCATAGAAATACAAACCCCTGAACTCTGGGAATCACAGCTCTAACTTAGCAGCCAGATAAACACTCTGAGGTTCGATATTATCTTCCCTCAGTTACCTCTACTGATCTTTTAGCACCATGGTCCCCATCACTGGATTCTACTTCTTGGTATTCCTCACTCTCTTCTTCTTCTTTAGGAAGACTACTGTTGAATCGTGCTATCCATTCATGAGCAGATGTCCTCACCTGTATGAAGATGTGCCAGAGTATTTAATGACTGGAATAAAGCCCCCCCTCACACCCCAAAACATGGAGTATTGGATCTCTCTAGAGGAAGGAAACAGCTGCAACTCCTGAGCTAGTGAAAAGAACCAGGACAAATGATCCCAGTGCCTTCAGGGCTCTGTAGTTGGCTGCACTGATGTAGCTGACGGCAGCCATTTCTCTAGCACCAGTCCTGGGGTTCACCAGCAATACCAGCACTAACAGAGGCGCTTGAGAAACACGTCTGCAGAATGCTGCTGCCACTTGGTGGATCTGCAGGGTAGTGAAATGAAGGCAAGAAAAGTGATCCTTCCTCATACCAACTGAACATAAACCAGCTGCTTTGTACCAAGAGGTGGGCTTCAGTTCATGACCGTAGGTTGATTTCACCGTAGCAGCTGAAGGTTTACTGCTCCCAGTTATCTTTGCCACCACTTATTACTGCCCAGTGACAGAGCAAAAACCCACTGGTGTCTTCTGACTCAGAGCCAAAGGCATGACAGAACAGGACTTTGCCCCATAAAGTCAAACGCCCATCTCTTTTGTCTACAATTGCCAAAGGATCTAACACATGGCTTGTTTTCATGCATCTGCTATTTTCACAACCAAAGTTGCAGGTGCTGTGAGGAATCTCTCCAGCTTTCAGAAGGTGGGGAATAACTCACCATGAACAGTTTGTCCGGCTTTGAGGAGACACACAACTCTGAAAACAACTCTCTTACTTCTTTTGTGAACTCCTCATCTCCTAAAGGACAGGAAAGGTTAGAGAATCCACACAAAGGACAGATAGCGGAATACGCACTTCAGCGCACAACTAGTTCTGCACAAGTCTCTCAACCGTTTCCTTTACTTCTCTTTGAATCACCATCTCGGGCAAGAATGCATCAAACCTGGCCTTTTTAAATACAGTTTGTAAGGTAAGTTCTGAAAAGGTGGAGACACCAGTGTCAGAAGGTTGCTTTTGCTTGCTCAAGTCTGGTTTGTAGCTAAGTTAATCCCTTTCTTTTTTACAGGCAGCACTTTATAACGCACTAACTGGCGCATCACCTTGGAGAGTCTGAAATATCATTAAAGCCCCTGGTTCTCCTATGATATACGGCAGGGCACACGTTAACAGCAGGGGGAAGGCTGGCAGATCCATCATATGCAAATACAAAAGATACATTAAATATTAAATGATAGCAAGTGCAGGTGTGTAAGCCCTCCCTGATGAGCCGTTTAGGCAAAAGCAATGCAAGAAATTTACATTTAAACCTGCATAATCCTCAAGTATCAGATGGCTCTTGTGTGTGGAGGCACCTCCGAGTCTTTTGGCCTGTGTGGCTAACACTCATTTGAAAAATACATAAAAGGGCTTTTTGCTTCCCCACGGGTTGGACAACTCTATTCGCAGTCTGCCTCACAGCCAGGGAAGCCCAGCACCTCTTTGAATTTTCATCTTGGCTCAAGGTCGCTTGTATGAACTGCCCAGGAGTCACGCAACTCTAATCCTGCTCTGGCAAGAAATCGTTCCTGCTACAGCATTAATGCACAGCAGCTTTCCAGAGATAAAGGGTATTGCTACCTGTCATGCTCCTGGCCACAGACAGCTTTCGGATTAAGCATCCAGCTAAAGAATAACTTAACTTTGGCACCGTGCCCACTGCCAGTGATCAGGGCTGGTTGGTTCTACACAGAAAATTTCATTGAGAACCAGCTTTGCTCCCAGAACTTGGGGCTCTCTTACCCTTCTTTTCTTCCTCTTCATCTTCAAAGAACTCCGGTAAAGAAAATGCTTCTTTGAGTTGTTCCATTTCCTCCTTCAGTGTGTCCAACTCTTCTCCAGAGAGGGCATTTAGAACCGATTTCACCTATTAGGGGCAGCACAGCCAAAGAGAGAACCATAAATCTAACAAGGAAAAGTAAGAGGGTGGAAGATGCAGCACTGGTTTACACTGCATGTGAAAACATGACAGACTGATGTTAACGAGAAAGTGGTATTTTCCTACAGGAGGAAAGTAAGAAAACCCCTATTTGTGAAGCCTCATTAGGTAATAATGGATTCTTAAGGCATTATTCAAATTTCTTTAATTAAAAACCATGAATGACTTCTGCAATTGCATGCTGCTCTGCCCTCCTCCCTGCCCCAAGACAGAGAGGACAATCTCTGCTGTGCTTACCAAGCAGCAAACAAGTGTGTATGAGGAGAGAGTAACTTGTGAGAAGTTGCTGAAGACACAGAGGAACTGAGGTTAGTTGGGTAAAGGGAACGGCTTTAGGAGCTGAGGACAGGACACAACATTCCCAAGGAAAATACCAGATCGTAATGCTGGGGTCAAAGTGAAGTTGTGTAATCAATCATTCTATAGCAAGTTCTGAGCGCTTGATTTTACATGAATATACATATATTCCTCTTTTTTTTTTTTTTTCCTGCTCAGCTGAATTCAAAATAGAAGGCAAATTGCTCAAGGCCATTACCTTTGATTCACTCTCTCTGGAAAGCATCTCTAAGGCCTCCAGATGCGAAAGACCCTGAAACTCATCAAACAGTAACCCATAATGGGCTTTCTTCTCCGTAGCCATGGTAACCTCAGTAGCTGTCTGCTGCTCTTCCTTCTCCTTTGCCTCTCGTAAGACCTGAAAAAGAAAAGCAGAGGACTCAGGTCAGTGCCAGAAGATAGAGAATAAGGGAGGAGAAGGCTTTTGGTTCAATAGTAAAAACGGTTGCTTAATGACAGGGCTGCAAAAGATGGGAAAAGAAATTAGAAAAACCAAGGAGGAGCTGATATGGAACTGCCATACCTGAGATAATGTAGAGTTTCTGTTCATTAGGCCCTTTGTTTTTTTGAATCCAGGGTCCCCCTCAGCTATTACATCCATTGTCTTTTTCCCAATGAATTCCAAGGCATCCAGACCTCCAGTAATAACACTTTTTCCCTAGGAATCAGATTTGGATAGAGACAATGCATAAAACACTGCATAAAATAAGGCTGCACAATTGAAGAAATTGAATTGGGGTTTTTTATCTGCAGTGTCATTGCAGACACTCACATAAAAGCCAAATTGGTCCTTGTCACCCTAAAATTCAACCCTAATCACCACAGAGAGAGTAGAAGGCTATGGAAAGAGCCACAATACACTATCATCCAACAGTTTAACACATCAGACAGCTGCAGCAATCTGATGGGAAATACATTTTTATTCTGTGAACAAGCTGGTTCTCAGCCCATTAAAGTATTTAAGTATTTCATTCTCATCCCTCCGACCAGAAGACACTAGACCAGTGAGTTTTGGTTGCTAACTCTTGTTCAAGCTTTAAAAGCAGAAGCAAGCTTTCCATGTGCAGCTCTTTCAGATTCACGGGCAAATTGACAAGACAGTGGATCACAAAAGCACAGTTTCTAAGGGTAATGGGTTCCTTTGAAGTGCATTTCTCATGGTCACAGGAGCAAGCTGATTTCCAAGCAATTTAGGCTAGTTTCACAGAAGTTTTTGAAGAGGAGAATGGATTTCATCTCTAGACAGTTCTGTGGAAATCAGTGGAAATATTCCAGGAATGAGTCTGACCCTGCATTTACCTGAACACTCTAAAGGAAGGGAGCAGAGACAGCAGAGTACAGTGGTAACATGCTCGGGAATGCACCCACCACACAGACCACCATTAGGGTTTTTTTTTGTTATGTATCAACATTTAATACAGAACTATCAAAAGCCAAGACAACCCACACATTGTCAGTTAGAAGAATGCACAGGATAAAGATCGTCTGAAGGATGAAACAGTTTCTCATCATTCATCCCACAAAAGTCAAAATTAAAAGTTCCCTCTTACGATGTTTCAGATGAAAGGCAAAACCCCCAACACTCTCCTGCATTCCCAACTCACTCACTGTGCTTTGGACAGCAGTAGAGATGGTTGATAAAACTCCAAGAGCCCCAGCAATAGGAAAGGAATTTCCATCATCAACTGCATCTGTGCTGCCAGCACCAGGATTCTCGCTTCCTGCATTAGAAGGCAGACAATTAACTTCCTCACTCCCCAAAAAAGATCCTGTCAGCTGCAGAGTGGAGAAAATTAATAAACACCGAGAGTCAGCCAGGAGCAGGTCTAGAATTGGGATTATTTTCCTACCTAACAGAAGGAAGCAATAAAGTATTATTTTAGCACACATCTCTGCCTCAATATGGAAGATGCAGGGTAAGGGGAGGCTAGTTTAGGGGTGATTATGTTATGAGAAACATTTCTATGCTGTTCTTAGACAGTAAAAACTGACCTCTTGCAGCATCTCTAGTCTCCGAAGAGATTTCAGTAGGACTGGGGATCCCAAGGGTTGTTTCTGCTTTTTCTATGACAGTTGAAATACCTTGACCTAGAGAAGACAGAATTATTACTTTAACCATGAGATACGAGAGAAATCAGGACAGAAACAGGGTTAGGGCTGCATATTGATTTTTATCATTCCAGGTTCCTGTTGTTCAAGACAGTTCACCCAGCACTAAAAGCTGTAACTATCCAGCTTGCTTACCAATGTAACCAACACAGGTTTCATCTCAGCTTTTAAACCAAGTTGTAAATACCAGCTGAATACCAGTTTAAAATACCAGCTGAAAATTATGCAAATACCTTCAAAACTTGCATGTGGGCTGTGCATGTTGCATTAATCTCACTGTACCTTTTGGTACCAGTTTTCCCCCTTACTTGAACAATTCTCTTGACATTTTTCCAACAATTGTTTCTATTACAGAAATCCCCTTTCCTAGAAACAAGCCCAAAAGCACTAGCTTGAGCCATTAAACATGGTTAAAATATTTACCAAGTATCAGAAGAAGCCTTACCTACAGTAGCTACAGTAGCAGACGCAGTTGACAGAAGAGATTTCCCCCAGCTTCCCCAGTACCCCCATCCTGTCTGAACTGCAGCAGGAGAATCTGAGACCTTTAATGAAGGAAACCAGAAGAGAGTGATGCAGGCATCATGGTGAGAAGAGGAACACAAGCAGTTTGTGATGTGTAACTTCTGTGCAGCCTCTTTTTTTCAGATCAACAGCAACGTGAGTTTTCAGAAAAGGAGTGAGGCTCAATTCTTTTGTGCTCGAAGCCATGAAACGTAGAGTCACGTTATTCAGAGTTAGCACAGGAACATACCTTGAGGGTTTCAGCTGCGGGCTTCTCTGTGGCAGCAGGCTGGCTTGGGGGTTTGGGCTCCGGTCTTTTCCGAGTCATAGGCACAGGTTCAAGCTCTCTCTCTCCCTCTTCATTGCTCTCAGGACAGCCAAGTTCCTCTGTTTTCGGTTCGTTTACATCTTTGTAAGATGTTTCTTCTTTCAGATTTTCACCGCTGTCTTTCTCAGACATGACTGCAACATCCACAGAAAGCAAAGCAGATAAAGTAATCACTCCCTTGTACACTCTGACATTAGTTCAATAGCATCACATTTGTGTTTTAAATAATTTAAGACAACAAAGACAGAAATCCCTTCATGTTGCCACGCATACCCGCACAAACAGATGATGTTTTTACGGCAGTGTGTACACCCAGTCACATCCGACCAGAAGAAATGTCACACTTGGAAGTTTAAAGTCCCACAGAAACATGCGGGTTTATCTAACGGGCACGCCCTCTCCGCAGGGGAGAAAAAGTTTGCTAGCTCTGAAAAGCAAATGAAAGGTACAGCAGATCTTGAGGTAATTAAATCCATGACTTGCTTCACCAAAATACAGCAAAAACAAACTGCTTGGGACGGCTGCTTTGAAGGGTGTTGTGTACGAACAGGGGTGGCTGTCAGAGTGCTGGGCAGGCAGCCAGGTAGCGACTGGTTTGCTTCTGTTCTTAGGGCTGGGATTGCCGGGACATTAAACCACTCAGAACCGG
>NW_010267538.1:0-376 GCF_000690775.1 Eurypyga helias
CCAGGAGGTCTCTGAGGGCACTTAGGAAGTTTTCCTCTGCCCCCCTCGCAGGGGAAACGTCCAAAATGGCGGGAAGGAGGCTTTTAAACGCCAGCTCGCGGTGCCTGAGCCTTCCCACCGTCGCTCCACGCCTCTGAAACACCCCTGCCCCGTGCCCCCAGCGCCGGCTGGCTCTGGAAACGTCTCCACGGGCGGGCAGGAGCGGCTCCCGGGAAAACCTCTTGTTTACTCGACAGAAACTTCAAACCGGACGTGTTTAGTCACAGAGCAGAAATCTGTTTCTGTCTATCCGCCAGACCGATAGGAAATAACTGCTTCTGTGGCAATACGGGCAGGCAGTGCGTGCGCTACGGCTTTTTCCCCCCACTTTTAATTC
>NW_010267538.1:804-7525 GCF_000690775.1 Eurypyga helias
GGTGCGAGTGGCTTTTTCCAGGGAGCTATGAAGAAATACTCTGAATGTCTGACTTGGGTGTGAAAGTTTCAGGAAGGTATTTTTCATTCCCTGAAAGACTCGGATCGTCCTCCCGCTGAGCACGGCTCTGCTAGTCATATGTAAATGTCATACTTTTCTCCTCCGTGGCTTGGTTATAACATGTTTGACCGAGTGTGGTGTTTCATTCCCGTATTTCTAGGTATACGTACGAAGAGAGGTACGTTTTTGCAGCACACTTCAAGTAGAGCGATACTATATGGCATACAAAAATAATAGGGATCTAAAAAATTACGTCTTTTTGCAAACGAGCACCCAAGGCCTGCCGGGGAGGGGGATAGGAATACAAGCTTTAGGAGGAAAAAAAAATTAGTAACCTATAAAGGTAGCTGAGGTGGGGTACTCGGGTACTTCCCTTCTTCTTTCAGTGTAATTTACTGCTTCTAAGCGTAGGGCATACGCTAGCAGTAATCACAGAGTGCAGTCTTCACTGTGCTGCTGCTTACACTTGCTGTCACGTTGCTTGGAAGGCACGTGCTTTGGCACATTTTGAAGGCCCGTTGAAGATTTCTGGTTGCCTGCGTCCCGGTCACCTCAAACAGCAGTGGCTGAAATCTACAGTAAACTTTCCAGAAGCGAAACTTCTTCCTGTTGTATGATTTTGGAACGTTGTTCCAGCGGGTCTGGTCTGGATGAGCCTTCGTCGCCGCATTAATTCCCACGTTGGTTTGTAAAAAATAAAAAATTAAAAGGTGTCCTTTTTTTTCGGTTGGTTCCAGAAAATCATCAAAAATGGGCAAAGGCGATCCTAAGAAGCCGAGAGGTAAAATGTCTTCGTACGCCTTCTTCGTGCAAACCTGCCGGGAGGAGCATAAGAAGAAACATCCAGATGCTTCAGTGAACTTTTCAGAGTTCTCAAAAAAATGCTCAGAACGATGGAAGGTAGGAATAGCCGCTTAAAAAAAAAACCACCCATAAAACCTTAAACGATTGCTTTGTGTGAAATACTATTCAAGACACTCAATTATTTCCTTATAGGTGTAGGTTTTAGATAAGTGTGAAGTACAGTTGCAGGGTTAGGGGTAACTATTCCTCGTTCTTGCCTTACCTTAAACTCCCCCCACTGAAATTTTGGAGTGGACTTTGATATGCTTTTGAATCTTAAAAATCAGGTTTTATCCTTATGGGTCCTCTCCAACTTGAGATATTCTGTGTTTCTAATTGCCTTCCAGACTATGTCTTCTAAGGAGAAAGGGAAGTTTGAAGATATGGCAAAGGCTGACAAGCTTCGTTACGAAAAAGAAATGAAAAACTATGTACCACCCAAGGGGGAAACAAAAAAGAAGTTCAAGGATCCAAATGCACCGAAGAGGCCTCCGTAAGTAGATTCCCAGTGAGTTTATCTTGTTTGGGACCATCATGCTGGAGCGTATCTATAACATGATCATTTTATCCAGGTTTAGGAGCTTCAGAAATACCAGACTACATGATTTTCCTGACCAGTGGCGTAAAGATAGGTTAAAATTTGAGTTAGGTACGACAGGTTTGAGGTTGGTCCTCCTTATCTAAGTTAGAATAACGTCAGCCTTTAAAAGCAGCTGCGGAAACCAGCGACATGCAGTTCTGACTTGCATTTACAACTTGTAGTAAGAGGGTAATTGTGGTGTGAAATGGGAGTGAAATATTTCAGGCCCCGCTCTCCCCACCTGTCGGCTTGAGCGGCATTTTTGATTGGCGGGCCGTGTAAAATGAAGAGGCTTTTGCACAGAGCAGGTTAGAGGGATGGTCTTGCACATAAAAGCAGCTCGGAGAATTAAAACTTCAGCCACTATGTAGAGAGTAATGACTTTGGGTTCACCTGGTAGTAGACATCCCTTTTTAGGAATACGTTGTGCGTTTTAAATGGAGCTAATCCTGAAAGGAACAGGGAAATTCCTGTACCAGCAAATGTTCTTTTTGGGGCTGATGCTGTCATCTGGAAATCCTACTTTTTGTAACAAATATTGCGGCTTCTCTGCCTTGAACAGTTCTGACGTAACATTTGCTCCCCTGCTATCCTTCGCTCATTCTCCTTTCTTAAGATTTTCTCTGAAGGTGGTGTGTATTCTCTCGTACTCGGCCAGAAACAGGACCAGATGTGCAGCGTTCCCTGAGAGACAAGGATGTGTTCAGTTTTCAAACTACTTTATTCAGTTCTGAGACCTTCTGTTGCAGTTCATGTTTGTCTCACTGTTAGGTGCTTTTCCACAGTGCTCTTAAGAAAGAGTAACGAAGGTCACGAGACTTTCTCTTACAGTAAAGTCTAAAATAATCCTCCTCTTTTTTTCTCCCCTGTGTAGTTCGGCTTTTTTCTTGTTTTGCTCCGAGTTTCGTCCAAAAATCAAAGGAGAACATCCTGGTCTGTCCATTGGGGACGTCGCAAAGAAACTGGGAGAGATGTGGAACAACACCGCTGCAGATGATAAACAGCCTTATGAAAAAAAGGCTGCCAAACTGAAGGAGAAGTATGAAAAGGTAACATGGACGTAGGGGTGGTTTGGGGAGGTCAAGCCTCTATCCGGGCATCTTGTTTCCTTCTCCCGTACTCCGGTACCTGGTGCTGCAAATCATAATAAGCTGATGACAAATGTCCTGGTATTTGTTGGGAGCGATGGCATGAAGGAGCGTGTGGTTTGTTACTGCAGTGCTGAGCTGCCATCCTTTGTGTTGAACTGTCTGCGCTCATCCGTGATTCGGGACCGTCGACGGCGGTCTCATAGAGACCGTGCTGCCTGTGCTGTTAGTACAACAGAAGGTCGCAGCAGTGCCTGGGTTAAGGTGGTAGCGTGGCGTAATGCCAGCGAAGAACTAAATGGTTCTCACCCGTTTTGGAGGCGTCCGGTGTTGATGAACATCCCTGAACCCTGGGATAATCCACACACGGACCTGAACGTCGGGGTGATTCACACACGGAGATGCTCGTTTTGGTTTATTCTGGGGATAATGTCAGAGCACTCGGGAGATGGTAGTTTTAGGCATGCCTTTTTCCTGTACCTGGTTGGTGTCCGTCTCCCTTCTGGTAATTAACCTAGTTAATAATACATAGGAAGCAGCATGTCATACAATTTCTTGAATTATTAAAGCTAAATCCCATCGTCGTTAGCGGAGCTGTAGGAATTTGTGCACGCTGGGTAGCGCTACGTGCGTTTTTATTTCCAGAGGCAGATCCCTATCCCGACAGGAGGAAACCAAGGGAGGTGTAAAGCATCCTGACGATGCTTTACAGTGCATCAGCAACCGCCTAGAGCTCATGTGTGCCACCTGTGTCCGCATTTTGTGCCCCGACCTTCCTCTGGATAATTCTTCTGGCAAACAAAACCACTTGAAAATTGTAGTGAGCAAGGTGGCCTCTTCAAGTCCTAATTACGTGCTGGAGGGGAACTCCAGGGCTAGGAGCTTTCCTGTGTTGTCCTGCCTGTGCACCATAAACGCTGCAGCAGGGTGAATGTTTGTACCGACAGCCAGGGCAGCTCGGAAGGGTCTTTGTTGTGTGGCATTTTCACCTTCACTCGCGTCACCCTTAGGGTGGCGAACGGGGGTTTTGAGGTGCAGCGACCTCGGTGTTTGGCTGCTCAACCTCGGGCTCAGGGGTTGTCCTGGCTCCTGAAGCGTTCACGCTAAGCTCTAAGGGACTCCGAGGGAACTGTAGGATTGAGTAGTGCCGTGTTCGTGGGGCAGGGAGTATCTGAAGCTTTGGGCCACCTGCGCGAAGGTGGTGACGTCGCGCTGGTACGTTTAAGGTCAGTTCCGTTACGTAAACTTCGTTATTCTGGCACAAAGTGGGGAAGTCCAGCTGTTCCTCTGGCTTGGTCTTCCAGGTACAGCTTTGACTTCCCCGGAACGAGAACTGAATTCCGTGCGTTCTAAACGACTAGAATAAATTTATTGCATGCAGAAGGTGGCACTGTCTACCCTTTAATCAAGTTCTTGTACCTTTTATTTTGTAAACTTCAGTTAGGCAGAATTCTGTGTAATTGCTCTTTGGCGAGGCATAACATTGCAAATATCGAGCCGTGTCGTTCCAATGTGTTTCGAATGGCTGACTACAGGTCTGTGCCCTGGACAAGGATTTTCCTGTACGTTTCCTTAGGCATCCTAGGAGGTAGGGCTAGAAAGGGACTGTAACAGCGCTCCCTGCTTGATTTCCTTACAGGATAGCGGGCTCAGCTGTCCCTTTACCACCCAAGCAGCAGCTTTTCCAGCCTGTTCCCCAGATCCTAACAGCAGAGATTCCTCAGCGGCCGTAAGTGGCCTGTTCCGACGCACCGGGATGGTTTCCATATTGGAGGGTTCCCCTTTGGTGTTGGGCCTCAGATCACCTTGTAACTGAAGCCGCAGCTCCCGATCCTACCCCGGTGGACGCGGAGAAGGGGCAGGGAGCTGGGTGGCTCTGGTTTCGCGTGCACCCTCGGGAAGTTGCTCGGTTGGCTGGTTAAATCGTTGAGAGATTCTTCCTGCTTTTCTTCTCCAAGGATATTGCTGCATACCGGGCCAAAGGGAAGGTTGATGCAGGCAAAAAAGTAGTCGCCAAGGCTGAGAAGAGCAAGAAGAAGAAGGAGGAGGAGGAGGATGAGGATGAAGATGAAGAGGATGAAGATGACGAAGAGGAGGAAGAAGAGGAGGATGAAGATGACGATGACGACGAATAAGTCTCTCTTAGAGCAATTTCTTTCTTGTCTATAAAGCATTTAACCCCCCTGTACACAACTCACTCCTTTTAAAGAAAAACAAACAATTGAAATGTAAGGCTGTGTAAGATTTGTTTTTAAACTGTACAGTGTCTCTTTTTTTGTATAGTTAACACACTACCGGATGTGTCTTTAGATAGCCCTGTCCTTAGTGGTATTCGGATGGCCACTAACCTTGCCTGGTACAGCGTGGGGGTTGTAAATTGGCATGGGAGTTTCAAAGCAGGTCCTTGTTGGTGCACAGCACAAATTCAGTTCCGTACGGGGATGTAGAGTTCGGTTTCCATCTTCGGTTGTCTCTGATGCATCGTCCCAAATCACTGTCGTTCTGTTAACTGAATACCACTCTGTAATTGCGAAAAGGAAAAGTTGCAGCTGTTTTGTTGACATTCTGAATGCTTCTAAGTAAATACGATTTTTTTATTAGTATTGTTGTCCTTTTAATAGGTGCCCTTGGAAAATCATACTTCTTATTTTCTCCTTTTTTGGTTTGGGTTTGGTTTTTTGTTTGTTTGTTTGTTTGAGGGGAATTCATCTTTTCGCTTTCCTGAAATGCCCGTTGGGGATCCCGGGAATACTATGGTTTTCATCTTTCATATAACCAGCTGATAAACAAAGCTTTGATCCGCATAATCGCCATAGGGTAAGAAAAGAGGTAGATAGGCCTACGGGGAACGAGCGTTCTTCCGTAACCGGAAACAAAGACGGCGCGTCGGTCTCGACCAACTGGTAGTCGTTGGGATGTTTGTGAAATGTCATATTCCGTTGGGTTGCACGAGTTCACCGGTTTGGGAGAGCTGAGGAGCGTGGAGTTCGGATTGACAGAAATGAAATACTTTGGGGGGGAGGGTGGGGAGGGAAGAGGGAACCTTCCATTTCTTTTGTCCTAGAAGGACCCATAGGAAGAGGCGTGTGGCCATGGGTTATGGAGACATTTACACGTGTGACGCCGTTACCGTGTAACGGAAGTTGGATTTGTAAATCTCCGGACACTCGGCAGGGGGGTGGGGGAGGGGAGCGTACCCGAAAGGCGTACAGTTCAAAAGCGTGGAGCGACCGTCTTGCTTGTCGGTGACGGGTCTGGTGGTGGCCACGGGCTGTACACCGTGAAACTCTCCCGGTAGCAAACGGCCCACGAGAAAACGACGATTTGGGGTGGTTGGTTTGGTTTTTTCCTTTCTTTCTAAGATTTCTATAAATGGTACCATTATTATTTGTTAAATCTATGTAAATTCATATTTGTATTCTTGAAATTCTAGTTTTAGCCCTTTAAACAAAGTTGTATATTGTCTCAAATTGAAAACGAGATAAGATGTATTTTTCCTGTTAGGTTTTATACCGCGCTCTGGATGTTCGCCCATTTTTAAGTTAAATATAGCTGTATGGAAAAGTACATTTTATTAAATTTTGCATTAAAAAGTGATGAAATGTTTATGGTATGCCACCGATGGCTAATTTGGTCAAATACAGTTCTCTTCCAAAACCAAAGCTAAGGGTTTTTTTTTTTTTGGTGTTGTTGTTGGTGTTTGTTGCATATTGAGTAAAACTTCAAGTGCTGGCAACTGTTGAACTATTTTCACATATACCTGCTTACCAGTTCGGGGGACAATTTGGCAGTTTTGTGGTTCCAAAATTAACGGTTCTCTTAAATGCCAGTGTTTAAAAAGAAAAAAAAAAAAGGAAAAAAGGCAAAAAAAAGGCATTCTTGTAATTTTACACGCTTTTGTGATGGAGTATTGTTTTTGTTATACGATTTTGACTTTCAGATTCTTATTTCAATTTGCATTTATGTATAACTTCAGGAGAAATATTGGACATCTGAATCCTGGATGATACTAATAAACTAATAATTGCAGAGGTTTTAACTACTTAGTCAAGTGGCTCGCTTGATGTCCCGAGGGTGTGGGGGCGGGCTCTTCGCGTGTGGGTCTTCTCGGGCGCCTGCGTCCCCGCCGCGTCCAACGGAGCGACGCCCT
>NW_010267538.1:7561-84276 GCF_000690775.1 Eurypyga helias
ACCTTTTTCTTCCTTAAACTGGGTTATTCCCCATCCGAATAATCAACAGCAAACGCGGTCTCTGTGCTGAAGGGCTTTTCTGTTTCCCCAGGTCACCGGTGGGAAGCGGGCACGTTCCTCGGTCCGGGAACGCGCCTGCCTTGTGAAACCCCTTGTGCCATGGCTCGGGGCCGCTCCGTGCTGACAGAACTAACCTCGAGGCGTTCTCCCGGCGCTTTGGGGCGAGCGCCCCAGTGACGGAGTGTCCCCCAGGCTGGAGGGGGGGAGGTTACTCAGCATCCCGAGTGGATTCTCCCAGCTTCCCGGCACCGCCACCTGCTCACGAGCCGTCGCTGCGTGCCCGCGGACCGACTGAGCTAGCAGCCCTACCGCACTGCGGTCTTGTGTTTTCTAGGAATCCCTCCGGACGACGGAACAGCTGTTTGTGGAGGAGAACGCCACAGGTACACCGATTCTCCTAGGAGAAAACAGCTTCTGGGAGCGGTGGGCGGGCAGGACCTGCCTGGTCCCCGGCTGCGGTCCCCTGCGATCTCCAGCAGTTGAATCATCCTCTTGCTCACCACTCTTGGCACCAATAGGTCGGGCTTGGCTGTGAGGAGGCCGGAGGGCGGTTAGTGCTGACCTTTCTGCTGGAATCTCGCCTCCCGGTGATCCTGAAAAGTCCGTGCTTGCCGGGATAACGACGGGTGAAGTTGCGGCCGTGGTTCCCTGTGAGGGGACTAGGCAGCACTGGCGTGGCTGGCGGCACAGAAAGCATTTCCTTAGGACTTTAACCTTCAGACAAATGCACGATGTAGAGGGAAAAAAGGCTTTTCCTGTTCCATACATAATGGGAATTGCTTTGGAGAGAACTTTCAGCACAAGTAGGCAGTAGTTGGGGTGTCCTGAATGCTGACTGGAGCCGTACCGGTTTTGGGGTTGTTTATCTCAGTTGCTGCGCTGCGTCCACCAGCTTTCTAGGTTTGCTCTGTAATTTTAAACCAGTTTAACCAAAAGTACAGCCAGCGTTCATCCCTTCTCTGTTCAGTCATCGCCCCAGCAAGAGGTCGAGCTTATTTAACGGCATGTTCCTCTCCAGGCAGGCGGTCTCAAGTGGCTGGCAAGATTCCCGCGGCTTCCGTCGGGTGATGCTGGACACGCAGCCCCGTCAGAGCTCCTTTTCGCGGTGTAACGAGCCCCTCGCAGAGGAGAAAAGGCTGAGTAACGGCTGGGCTCAGGCTGACTAGAAAGTGGGAAGATGGGTCTGAGCAACTCTGCCAGAAGAGGAGCCGGGGGGACTGCAGGCGCAGCATTAGGATCTCTAGGTGGGGACAAGGCGAGCTTGACACGAACCCCTCCGAATTCCAGCTGGCCTAAGGGATAAACCGGCCAGTTAGAAGGAACATTCTCCTTCTGCCTTCCCAGCTACGCCCGAGAGAAGAAAGGAACGGAGGTGATGTGCGACGTTGGGTTACGATACGTTACTCAGTGCCAGGTCTCCAACAGAGACAGGGCAAAACACAAAGATTTGTATTTACATTTAGATCAAGAGGGAATTGATTTTCACCCTGTCCATGCTCTGCCCATGGCAGCTGACCAGGTACGGGCTTCTAGGACACAACTGTACCGACCGTTTTACTAGTCACGGTGCAACACCCAGTATTTTCAAACATCATGCCCGTGTTACATTCTTCAGCTCGCCATCACCCTGTGCTTGCTGCAGATCACATCATTTTGGGGCTGCATGAGCCGGCAGTGTGCGCTGGCAGCCCAGAAAGCCAACCGTATCCTGGGCTGTATCCAGAGAAGTGTGGCCAGCAGGTCGAGGGAGGGGATTCTGCCCCTCTACTCTGCTCTGGTGAGACCCCACCTGGAGTGCTGCGTCCAGCTGTGGAGCCCTCAACATCAGAAGGATATAGACAAGTTGGAGCGAGTCCAGAGGAGGCCATGAAGATGCTCAGAGGGCTGGAGCACCTCTGCTATGGGGACAGGCTGAGAGAGTTGGGCTTGTTCAGCCTGGAGAAGGGTCTGGGGAGACCTTGTAGCACCTTCCAGTACCTGAAGGGGTGACAAGGAAGCTGGGGGGGACTTTTTACAAGGGTCTGTAGTGACAGGACAAGGGGGAACAGGTTTAAATTGAAAGTGGGGAGGTTTCGATTGAACGTCAGGAAGAAATTCTTCCTGGAGAGGGTGGTGCGGCACTGGCACAGGTTGCCCAGAGAAGCTGTGGATGCCCCCTCCCTGGGAGTGTTCAAGGCCAGGCTGGATGAGGCTTTGAGCAACCTGGTCTAGTGGAAGGTGTCCCTGCCCATGTCAGGGGGGTTGGAACTAGATGGTCTTTAAGGTCCCTTCCAACCCAAACCATTCTGTGATTCTGTGATTCTATGAAAACAACAGTGTGAGACATGGCACTTCGGGAGGCTGTGACAGGCGCTATTTGAGCCCCTGAAATAGGTTAGGGGACGTTTTCCCAATGTGCTAGTCCAATGACTCAGTGTGGGTGTTGATCAATAAGCTTTTAGAATCACAGACTCTTTTAGGTTGGAAAAGACCTTTAAGGTCATCAAGTCCAGCTGCTGATACTGGATTGCTCCCTGCACCTGAAAAACACCCTGAGGTGGTATTAATTTAGTCTGGAATAGGTTCCCTTTAACGCCATCCTTTATTCCAAAATAATGTCTCTCAGGTTTTCTTCCAATGTTTGAGTAAAATGTTAGGAAAAGTGTGTCTCCAGGAGCTTTGTGTTGTTTCACAGAAGTCATCTCATGTTTTTGTTTGGTACATGTTGTGTCCCGGCTTTTCCTTCGACAGCATTTCAAGCAGCTAAACAAAGATGGGGTTTTTTTTAAATTATTATTCCCCCCAGTGAATTTCTGATTAAGGACGAAGGTCAGGTCACTCTTACGGCTGCTTTGTGCTACTGAAAAATACAGCCTGGCTTCTGCTTCGGGAGCACCTGTTTCTGAAACCCATCTTGCTGAGGTGATTGCTCTTAGGGATGACCCGCAAGAGGGACAACCCTCCCCTTTTGCCACCTCGCGACGGAATGAAAGACGTCAGCTCTAAATCAGCCCAGTCTCTTCGCCGCACCAGGAGCCTGAGCCATCCCTGCAGCAGGAGGCCTCGAGATCAAGCCAAGCAGTGAGACAGGCAAGTGCAGATTTCTTAGCTACGCCTTTTAAAATCTTGCTTAGGTTTTTGGTAAAGCGTGTTTGACATGTGGCATTTGGCACAAAGGAAGTTCAACCTCAGGCTTCCAGCAGCCTTTCATCTATTAAAGCGGCAAAAGCTCAAGTCGCATATCTCTGACTGCCCAAAGGTTCTTCCATAAAAACAGGAAAGACCGAACCGCCTGGGAAAGACCCGGCTCCCTGCATACCTGACGGCGGCAAGAGGAACCGTTTAAATGCTCGTTGCAAGGCACCGTCCGAAAATCCGGTGTGTCGAGGGGAAAGCGCGGGCACGTGCTGTGGTGTGCAGTGAGTGCGTTTGTTATCGAGGCTAGAAACGTTTTCAAAGAAATCATGGAATGGTTTGGTCTGGAAGGGACCTTAAAGATTGCCTAGTTCCAACCCCCCTGCCATGGGCAGGGACACCTTCCACTAGACCAGGTTGCTCAGAGCCTCATCCAGCCTGGCCTTGAACACTTCCAGGGATGGGGCATCCACAGCTTCTCTGGGCAACCTGTGCCAGTGCCTCACCACCCCCTCTGGGAAGAATTTCTTCCCGATATCTAATCTAAACCTCCCCACTTTCAATTTAAACCCGTTACCCCTTGTCCTGTCCAGCCGAGGTGTGACATCCCTGTCACCCCCTGCTCCGTCACGAGCTGTACCGCACGAAAGCAACACGAATAGTGCCCTTCGAGGAGCGAAGTCTCTCCTGCGAAGAGCTGGAGTGGGCCACACTCTTCCTCAGCCTGCCCACACGGAAAATTCCCAACCCCTAGGCTAAGCCAGCCAGCGGCCCTACAGATGACGCAGGCTTGCAGCAGCGTGGGGGTACTGATGGCCACTGGGGCGGGGGTCCCTGGCAGCCCCCTCCTTGCTCCCGGTGCCGAGCAGATGTTAGGCAGGAAAACTGCTGGGAGGCAGGACGGCGCTGGAAGACGCCTGCCCGCCGCCGCGCCATGCAGAGCTCGTGCCCGGGTTTGAAACGGGGGTGCAGAGGGAGCGGGGCGGCGGGCAGCACATAGGGATCGCAGGCGCCAGCCCTGCGAAGACGGCTACGCAGGGACGAGCAAAATCACGGTGCTCTTTTCATGAAACGATAGAAAAACCGCCTCTCCAATTTGTGCGGTGACGGTTCCTAGAAGAGATAACTGTCTTGCAAAATGTGCACAAGTAAGTAGTCAGTGATTGAATAACAGTGACTCATGGTTTATTATCGGACTTGACTGTAGCGGCGCTTACGCTCCTTTTAGTGCCGTTGACACACGTGACTACCGACGCCTTCCAGTGAGGAGGTTGTCCCAAACAGGTTGTGTCTGTAAAACCAATGCTGCAAAACGCAGGGGAGGGTTGATCACAGCCTGAGACAGGTTTGGGGGATGGGGGGGTTTGGTTTTGCTTTCCCAGCCACCAGTGGCAGGTTCCTGCTCTGGGAGGAGGGGCTGAGGGGCACAGCACCCGCCTGGGCGCTCGGCAGGACTGTCCCGGTGGGTCATGCTTGGGACTGGTGGCTTGTCCCAGAGCCGCACTCCACGCTGCATAACCGGCTGCCACTGAGCCTCCTTCCAACACTGCTTCCTTCGGGGTGGAAGAAGGAAATGATGTATTTTGGGGGAGCATTTGTACCAGCCGTTCAGCAACGTTTCGGGCGCTGCACGTTACACCTCTGCACTGGGACGCCCGGGCTCTGCCTCCCTGCCTGTGCCTGGGAGTCCCCAGCCATGCCCTTGCCCCTTCCTCCTGCCCTGCCCAGCATCCACCACGGCCAGCCCTGCCCCGGGGGTCAGGAGCAAGTTCGCCGCCCCCTCGGCTGCTGGGGGCTGGATTTGTGCTCCCAAAAAAAGTTATTCGGGTGGTACCAGGCAATTGATGTCGTTCTGACGGTACCCGGGAGGCTGAGGGCAGCCGGGTGCTCCGGGACACCCACCACAGCACCCCAAACACCGGGAGCAGCTCCTGCCTTCCATGGACCCACAAAACTGGGGGGAAAACCCTAACGCCAGTGCTGCCACAGGGCGCAGCATCCCCAGGATCTGCTCCCGCCTGGCCTGGGATAAGTGTCCCTACTCTGCTGGCCTCGATGCTCCTCTTTGAGCCTCTGCTGACGTGGGTTTTTCTTTCCATCTGAATCATTTCGTATGACTTCGGAGCACAATGGGGCTGTGATTTTTTTCAAAGCCGCCAGCCTGCAGGAAACAGAAGGTCTCCGGAAAAAAAAAAAAAAAAAGGAGGCTCTTGTTACAACTTCCCTCTTATTTACTGTTCCCAGTAGCACAGAAGTAAAAAGACAATGAATGAAGCAGAGGATTAATCACGCGTAGCAATGAAATATAAACACGGAGACTGCAAGTCCCAGAGCCGCGCTCCGAGCGACGGCGTGTACCCGTGGCGCGCAGAAACCTCACAGCACCCAGGCGTCTTGGGCTTAATGAGAACGGGCAAAAGGCGCAGGAGACTGGACAGGTGGTTTTTTTCAAAGGCAGCCATGCAAAATGTGTTTTGTACGTGGACTTTTCTCTGTCCAGTGCTGTCAGAACTTGAGTTCAAGTTGATATCCCCAGCGCTTAATCATCCACCCATGACTTTTTGCGGAGGAAACTCCCTTTTTCCCCATTTTTCTGTGTGGATTTTAAAACAGTGAAAGCTCAGGACAACTCCACTGTCCCACAGAAGTAATTTTAAAATGCTTCAGCGAGAAACTACTGTGCTGCACGGTGTGTAGCTTCGCTCTTAAAAGGGGCTGCAGCCGTGAGGCTCGCGCCCTCTCCCTCGCTTTGGGGTTGCAATCCAAGCACCGACAAATGACTGATCATCTTCCTTAGTTACTCGTGGTTTTTTCAATTAGATATTACCCCTGCTTGATTTCCAGCTGTAGATTTTGCGTATTCAGACCAGCCTTTGCAAAGGTTTCGAGCGCCTCAGGTTAATTGGTCATAAATTAACCTCGGGCGAAGCCGCGGCAGAGCCGTGGCCTGGAGCGGGCTGCTCCGGCGAGGCGGATGAGGCGCGTACAGCTCTGCGAAGGCCTTTAGTGAAGAGAAACGTGTGAAAGAAACGCGGGGACAGGGACGTGTAACACCATCCTCATCGCCTGAAACGTGTTTAATAACAAGTCAGCGTGTGTATCTGAGTATCTGCGCCTGTCGGGTGGACGCGGGCGACTTTGCTGGCCTCGGGACGCTGCCGCGAATGGGAGGGTTGAGGAGCAAATGGAGAGCATCGTTGTAAATCTGATGGGGAAGCTGCACCCGCTCCTGATTCAAACACTCAAACAGACCTCTAAACTGTTCCTTTGGCAGTTCTCTGGAGAAAATATGTATGAAAAGGTTAATGAAAATATGCTTTGTCCATCCGCAATAATAACATTGAAGTGACCTAAGTCTGAAAATACCGCGGATACGCCTGTAAGTGCATAGAAAAAGCCGGAGGATGTGATATAATTAAGCTAAAACCCAAACCCAGCCCATGTGTATTGATACAAAATTTAGAGGATTATCCGAATAAAAGTCTCGATAGCCAAAGCTGCGGTGCTGCTTCCCTAACCCCCGCCACAGCCCCCGTTACCAAGCTTTTGCCCGGGCCTGGGACTCCGGAGAGACCAGGAAGCAGGCAGCAGCCCTGCTCCTCCCGGCTTTCCCTTCTCCCTTCCCGGCCCAGGGGCTTTTATGGCTGCATGGCTGGGTTCGTTTCAGTTTCTCTTTCTGCTGTGCAGGGCTGTGGGGGGACAGGTTGTCACAACCTCCACTGGAAATCACAAACAAATATAGGCTTTTTTAATATTAGATTTTGGTTTTAAACCCTCCTTCCACACCTATGCTGGTCCTGCATTAAATAACTCGGTGATATCCTTTTAAATGTCCTTTCCAAATGCTTTTAAGAGGGGAAAGAGGTGCATGCATTAAAGTCTTGGCTACAGCTCCCACTTTTAAGGGGACCCTGGCCAGGAGGAGAGGGTGACGCCTGCCCCGGCCCTCACAGCCTCCCGGTGTCTCATCTCCAGACGCTCGGTTTCCCAATGATGTTCCGATGAGGAAGAAGCGGTGCAGAAGAGCTGCCTGGGGACTCTGGTTGCAGTACGAGCGCTTCCCACACAGGTCCTTGCCTTTCATTTTATTCACTTCAGGGTAACTAGTAACAAAGAGCTCCTGAGCAACCCAAATTTGGGCAGTCTTTGGGGATCCTTACAGCACCTTCCAGTACCTGAAGGGGCTACCAAGGAAGCTGGGGGGGACTTTTTACAAGAGCCTGTAGTGACAGA
The DNA here is from genome assembly GCF_000690775.1 of Eurypyga helias. Taxonomy (NCBI): domain Eukaryota; kingdom Metazoa; phylum Chordata; class Aves; order Eurypygiformes; family Eurypygidae; genus Eurypyga; species Eurypyga helias. Next base: position 14,969 of record NW_010267538.1, read on the forward strand.
ACAAGGGGTAACGGGTTTAAATTGAAAGAGGGAAGATTTAGATTAGATATCAGGAAAAAATTCTTCCCGGAGAGGGGGATGAGGCACTGGAACAGGTTGCCCAGAGAAGCTGGGGATGCCCCATCCCTGGAAGTGTTCAAGGCCAGGCTGGATGAGGCGTTGAGCAACCTGGTCTAGTGGAAGGTGTCCCTGCCCATGGCAGGGGGGTTGGAACTGGATGGTCTTTAAGGTCCCTTCCTACCCAAACCATTCTGTGATTCTGTGATCCTGATAACAGAACTGCGGAATGATCTATTTTTTCCTCTTTCCACCTGCTACAGCAGACATTGGAGGATTTTCCATCGCATGGTTGATCGCTGTATTCAGGAGCCAACTCAAAGCGGGTGCTCCAGGACCGGGAGCTGCAAAAAGTTACCTAAACCAGCAACACTCCTGGGGGGCCGGAGGTGGGGCACAAGTAAGACTGTGGAGTTTTTGCACTAAAATTTAGCCTGATGGAAGTCACAAAATCATAGAATCTGTTAGGTTGGGAAACACCTTCAAGATCATCAAGTCCCTCGGTTTCATCTTTTGTTGCTGTAGCTGAGCCGCCAGAGTTGTTGTGTTCCTTCCCCAGGGGTTGAAGGAAGCTGCAGGGATGTTCGTGGTGCTGGATACCCAGGGAATTGCAAAGCAATGGCCATGCGAGGTGACACAACCCCTGGGCCTTGGCCTCCCGCACCCCTGCCATCCCCATCATCCCCATCTCCTGTGGGTGGCAGGTGGGAAGGAGGGCTCTTGGCATCCAAGGGGCTCCTTTCGGAAGCCCAGGATGTGCCGCCTGCCTGCCCGCTGCCCATCCGTGCGTGGCAAATCTGGCATGTCCCGCTGCTGGGAACGCTCCCGAGTCCCGCCGCTTCGGACCTGCCGGACAGACGCCCCAGAGCTCTGACACGGGCGTTTCCACAGGGGCCACCCAGATCCATGAGGATCGAGATGGTAAAGAAGCACTGAATACGAACTGAAATAATTCTGTGAAATGGTAATCCAAAGGCGCGCTGGAATTTTTTTTGGCCTTTTTATCGCCCTCAAATTTTCTAGTTTCAGAACATTTTTGGCAGAAACCTGATGAATCTTCATGAGCGTGTAGGGCTGTGTCTGCTTTGGACTCGGTCACAACTGCTCCGGCAAGTCACTTGGAAGTTCACATCATCACCCTAACACCAGAGATTTTAAAAAATGGATTGTATCTTGTTAGAAAGTCTGAGGGTCCGTGATGACTCTGTGCCATTCCGGGTGTTTGATCCAAGGAAATGGCCAGCGAGCCAGAAAATGTCAAGATGACATCACAGGCAGAATTTTTTTAAAGCCCTGCAAAAAAACACTTGCGAAAGCCTGTTGCTCTGCAGCGCGATCCCAGCTGCTTTCGTTTTTGCTTTGCATTTCAGCTTTACGGGAACAGGCAGGAAAATCCTTCCCCCCACAAATACCGCTTGACTTTTCTCTCCCTTTGATTTACAGCGCAGCTTCTCGCCGTGGCCTCGGCACACGCTGGGGCTGGAGGAGCGTGTCCCCCATTTTGCTGGGCCCCTCCTGGAGGGAAGATGTGCGGGATACCCATGGCGTGCATCCCGCACATGTTGCATCCCGGCACCCCAGCACCCGAAACCCCGCCCGAGCACCGGCGCTGGGCCCACGGGAATACTGACTGGAGCCCAGCTTGCCCACACCGGGAAAGGACCAGTGGGATGTGGGAGCCACCAGCCTCTCCTCCGGGTGTTTGCTCGTGTTCCGGGTGGGCGCCCCGGGCAGCCCCGGCACTACAAGGAGGTACCGAAACTTCATAGCAAAACTGCACCTCATTATTCCACCCCTTTTGCAGTCCTCTTAAGGAGCATCCAGCGGAGTATGTGACCCACACATGTTTAATTTCTTTTACAGTCTCTGTTTTGATATATGCTGGATGTGTTTTTATAAAACAAAGATTTATTGGAACCTGGAATTTTACGGCTTTAAGGTTCAATTGAGTCCAGATTGTGAATTTCTCCTTTTGGAAGAGGAGGAGAAGGTTTAAAAGAGCCCGAAGAAGCGTGTTCCGCCTGTGGCTCTCATGAAACTCTAGGCCAAGGCTGACACCTTTTCGCTTAACTTCTACTATAATGTCAGAGCAAAAATTTACCATCAAACATTATGTCTTCCATATGCGATGCCCCGCTGCAGATTCAGATTGCAGCAATAGTGTCGGGCTCCTTTCTGTTATTATTTGTGCCGTAAGAAAGGCAGGACTTGGGGCAGGATCCAAGGAGGAACGGCAAGCCAGCACAAACCCGAACCGTGTACAACTAACGGTAACGCGTCTTTGCTTATGGACGTGCGCCCGTGCTCTCTGCTTTTCTTGTAAAAGCACGGCGAAGCTTTCGCTGCCTGCAACGCTCAGGAAAGCAGCGTATTTTTAAAAACGCATTTAGAGCTGCAGGAGTAGCTATTAAACGCATTCCATGTATTTATATAACATTAAGCATCAACCAAATGGTTTTCTTGAATGATAAAAGTAGCTCGGTAAAGAGTAACATCAGTTCAGAGGAAAAATCAGCTCCTGTTTTGCACCAGAGCAAATGCTGGGGATCTGCCCAGGAAGGTGGTGGAGACCCCATCCCTGGAAGTGTTCAAGGCCAGGCTGGATGAGGCTTTGAGCAACCTGGTCTAGTGGAAGGTGTCCCTGCCCATGGCAGGGGGGTTGGAACTAGATGATCTTTAAGGTCCCTTCCAACCCAAACCATTCTATGAAGTAACTCCATCACCTCCTGCAAAGTTACCCTGCCAGGGTCAGGCCAGGGGTCCCTGTGCCATGGGCTTTGGGTAAGAGCAGGTCTTATGGGCAGCTGCTCAGTGGCCCACAGGAGACGATGCGCTCATCATCCTCAGACAACATGGCAAGAAAATAATGAAATGCTGGTTTTCTGCTTCGCTATCTGTCGAGTGGCCCCGAGTGCTCTGGTAGGAAGCGACCAGAACCCGAGGAAGCAGAGCTCGAGCCCAGCTCTCTGGTTACCACAACATAAGTAAACAAACAAGTTTATCACAAATGATGAGGGCATCGTGCCAGTTTCAGTTAAAATAATAATAATAGTAAAAAAAACCCCAAACCAACAAATTATTACAGCACGAGGAAAGTCCTGAATGATTGTTCATGCAAACATCAGAAATATATCTCATCATAAACTCGGGCCTCCACATCTGCTTCACCACCAGAGGATTCTTTATAAACAGCCTCTTTAATTTTATCTAACAGCCTGTTCGCAGACACGCAGTCCAAAAATACATCTCCTTTTCCTCTTCGCACTATCCTGAGCTTGGCAGAGCACCAAACATGAGGTTCAGCTCCTAGTTCAAAAAAGCCCTTCTTTAAGCAGTGACTCCGAGCTTGATTTAATAAAAACCCTGTCTGGCTTCCTCCGGGGAGCCCTAATGGGATGCAGAGCCCTGCACCTCTCGGGGGCTGCTCCAGACCCACTCGGCGTCCAGCAGAAAGATCGTTTTATGGGGAAACGCAATTACTGTGCGATGGAGATGGGGAACAGGCTGGTGGTTTCCAGAGTGTCATCTCCCAGGGCTAGAGAGCTTTGCTTTCCGTCGTGCCATCCTCCGAAAATGGGAGTGAGCAGGCAGCGTGGGAAAAGTGGAGCAGAGGCCATGGCAAGGGATGCCCTGGAAGCCAGACCTCCCTCCCGTCAGCCCTGCCTTCCCCAGGGGAATGGGGAGGAAAGCATCAAACCTCCTAAAACGACTTCCAACTCCCGAATGCCCGGGAAGAAGCTGCATCCACCGTGTCCCCAGTGTGGTACTGCACTGCCGAGCAATTGGAGGTGCTCCTGAAGGAAAGACCAGACAGTTTCCAAAACAGCGAGGTGTTACAGTGCAGCTTGTTCCCAAAGGTCCCCCTGATGCCAGCATCAGGACAATCCCCCTTCGTGCCTCCTGACACTGATATTTCCGAGCGTGACACTGATTTCCTGGCTGCTGATTGCCCGGGAAAGCTGGAAGGGATACTAGCTGCCTCTTAAAGCTGGGGCAAAAATGGGTGATGTCACTCTAAAAGATGAAACATAATGACAGGACAAGGGGTAATGGGTTTAAATTGAAAGTGGGGAGGTTTAAATTGGATATCAGGAAGAAATTCTTCATGGAGAGGGTGGGGGAGCACTGGCACAGGTTGCCCAGAGAAGCTGTGGATGCCCCATCCCTGGAAGTGTTCAAGGCCAGGCTGGATGAGGCTTTGAGCAACCTGGTCTAGTGGAAGGTGTCCCTGCCCATGGCAGGGGGGTTGGAACTAGATGGTCTTTAAGGTCCCTTCCAACCCAAACCATTCTGTGATTCTATGCAGGATTTAATGCAAATTAGCTGTACAATTTAAAACACTCAATAGTTATCCCATTTGACAAACTAAGGCCTGGATTTCAAGCCTTGAAGTTTGCAGTGATAAAGAAATACTAATGGCCTGGCACATCTCTATGTCCAGGGGAAGAAGATGTTTAATAATTTCTTCTTATGGTTCAGTTGTTTATTTAAATTACTTGGAAGCCAAACCAGCAGCAAACATAACCCATACTTTTACATGTGGGGGTTAATAATAAGCAGATTTTATTTAGCATTGCAGCAAAGGATTAAATGGAGTAAAAGAAAGGAGTTTCCCGAGTGTTCAGCAAGGCAGATCCCACTGCCAGGATGCGGAAGAGAATCAGCAGAATTCCCTGCGAGCCCATCCAGGAGGGACATCAGCAAAGCAGGTGTGAACGAAAGGGGACCACTGCTTTTGGCACGGGATGCTGCAGTCTGCAGGGGGGGGGCTCTCGCGGCAGGTGTGGAGGGTGCTGGTGGCATCCTGGGGTTTGTCATCACTTCCCAGGAGGGATTTTCTGAGCGGTCCTTGCTGAGGCTGCTCGGCTGTTCCTCCCCAGTAGTGCTTGTCCCTCAGGATAAGAAGGGAACTGGGGTTTGCAGAGGAGGAACCCCTGACACCTTGTGCTGCAGCAGCCCCTGGGCATCCACCCTCCAGTTGTGTCCTGAATTTCACTTTACGAGGAGCGCTGGCGTTCATCCGATGATGCCTTACTGGTCTGTACTGGTCTGATGCCTTTCAGGTGAATTTCAGCTGAATATTTAGGAGAAACAAATTGAAGAGGGTTAATTAAAGGGGAGAAGTGTGTTCAGCTGATGTGCTGCCCAGCTGTGAGCTGCGGTACACTGATCCTTCCTTTAACGTATTACAACAGGAATGCAATCCAGTTTTAAGCAATCCAGGCTTCCTTGTAGCCCCTTCAGGTACTGGAAGGTGCTATAAGGTCTCCCCAGAGCCTTCTCTTCTCCAGGCTGAACAAGCCCAACTCTCTCAGCCTGTCCCCATAGCAAAGGTGCTCCAGCCCTCTGAGCATCTTCGTGGCCTCCTCTGGACTCACTCCAACCGGTCAATATCTCCCTAGCATGGGTGGAGATAACCCCAGCCAGGGGGGGACATGTGGATCTTCCCAGCATCTCTTTTAGTCATTCCCATGGCCGGTGGGGTCAAATGGAAAAGCCATTTCTGAGTGAAGAGGCCCAGAAAGATGCGGAAGGCAGGGGAGTGGGATGCAGGTGAGCACAGGACTGCTGCCCAGGCGTGTTGTGGACCCGCTGTCTTCAGAGAGTTCCCAGAGTTGTCTGGATGAGTCCCTGGAAAATCCCATCCCTCTCCAAAGCACTTTCAGCCTCAGTTACTCCACCTGGAGCTTGCAGGCAGTGACAATCTGGCTCTGAGCATCCCGACACTCCACATACAGAAAGCCTTCTTCCAGCAAAGCCGAGAGCAGCCAGCTTACTCCAGCTTAGCTGGCATTGCAGTCGGAAGGAGGCTTGGAAAGGTCATGCCGAGGCTGCAGTTTCCAAACCAGCTTGAAGGAACTGGATGCCTTAACTCCCTCCAGTTTAAAGACTTGGCTGTTAATGGAGTATGCTGTAAACCCAGCATTTCCTTTTCCTAATCAAGGAGAATTGAAGGGGGACACCTGTTAAAACCTGGGGAAGAACTTTTTGTCTGCAGTGGCTGTTCTTCCCCGTGGATTGCTGGTGGAAAACAGCAGCTCGTGGGCAACCTAAAACAATGTGGCCGTAATGGCAGCAAAACCCGTGGAAGGGAGACCCAACCTCAGATGAAGCTGATACAGCAAACAGAGAAATAACAGTTCTGAAACATCCATAGGTTTCCTGGATTCATTTCCCTCCTTTCCCATCATTTTGCTGAGCACTACAGGATTCAAGCCATTATTATTTTAAGAAGTTTTTTTTGGCTTTTCTGCCTGCAAAAATAGTCATCACTCGTAAATTGAAGGCATCGCCGTCTTATCTGGTCTGCAGCCAGAGGGGCTGGAAGCAATAGAAGAAGTGTGAACTTTCTCCTTCATCTCAGAGAACATTAACTTCAAAGCCCAGCCATAAACTTTCAGATGTAATGACTATTTGTCCAAAGGAGGAACACATCAGCTTGATCAGTGACGGAAAGGTGTAAAACCTTCAGGTTACATTTGCTAAACACTTGTGAAAAGTACGTGGTTACAGTCGGGTGCGTGGAGGGGGTAAGTTATTACGGAATTCTTTGGGCAGGGAGACCCCAGAGACAGAGTCAGGGTTGTGGTGGGGTGTTGTGGGTCCAGCATGGAGTGGTTTCTGTCCTCAGGGAGGCTGGGCTGCTGTGTCGGAGCACGCCCCAGCGTGCCTTCGGGTGCAGACCTCGGTCACTGAGCGGGGACCTGGTGGCCGTGTTGGCAGCCACACTGCTCCAATGCTTTCCCAATAAGCTGCAAGAGAAAGCATTTCTCCCTTCAGCTGCTCAGGCAAAGCGTTAGGGACTCACCAGCACCTTCTCTTGTGTCCTTGCTCGAGCTGTGTGTGTACCCACCGGAGGAAAAGCCCCCCTGGGTGCAGCCGCCTCAGCCTTGAGCATCGCTGAGCGCAGGGTCCCCGGGGCTGAGCCCAGACAGCCCAGCAGTGCTGACACAGCCGGGCAGGCACGCTCAGAGGTTTCAGACAACTTCGGCAAGATTCCCCACATCCTTCCTTCTTTTTTTTTTTTCTTTTTCCATGCTTTCCATTTTTCTGTTGAAAATTCCCTGGTAAAAGAGAGTAAGGATGTCTTTTTGTCTCTGTGGCTTGCATATGAGGAATCTGGAGGGAAGAACATTTATATTATCTGATTTTTTTTACCCAGGGTAACCATTGCACATGCCCTTCCTGAGAGCATCCCTTCTTCCCTCAGGGGCTTGTGTGAGGACCCCAGACCCTGTCCTCTTCCTGGGTGGTGGGTGCAGGGTCCCTGTGCTGGCTACACGCTTTGTAGGATTAACCAGCTACGTGGTGAAAGTGTTTTTAAAAGAAATAATTGGGAGGACTTGCTGCTAGGGGGAGGACTTAGTGACCATGAGATTCTCCTGCTTCCTGGGGCTCTGGGGTGGGGGATGCGGTCCAGACCTGTGCGAGTCCTGCCTGAGGACAGAGAGAGGGAAGTGCCGGAATATGAAGAGAGATTTTGAAAGGTCTGTAACATCCTCTGCCAACATCTTTTTTGAATCAGCCCTGCGCGTACAAGCGAGAGCCCGAGAGAGCCGTGTCATCCGTGCGGGAGATCTGGGCTCGCTGAGGGGCAGCTCCGCATGGGATGGGGGATGGAGGGCTGCCACCCCCAAGGCAGCATCGCCTTGCTTTCCCTCTGCCCTGTGATGGTGTGTCCCCTCATCCCTCCGCGAGGCATCAAAATACTTCTATAGGGAACCAAGGGGCAAAACTGAGACATCCTCACTCACCATATGTGTCAGGTCCCCAAATCCTTAAGCCCAAAGGAAACCTTGAGCAAAAAGGCAAGAAATAAAGGCAGAAACACCTCTTCTTTCACCAGTTTGCGTCTCCTAAAATGCGGCGTGACAGGCGGCCTGCCGGCAGCAGGACCCTGAGCTGGCTGGGAAGCAGGAGGCACTGGCAGGGGAGAACCCTGAAGGGTGATGGCAGTGGCACGCCCCAGGATCTAGGCAGAAAGCAAGAGAAACAGGTAATCATATGGAAAAAATAGCCAATTTAAAGTCTTGCTCCTCAGCCTTTGGTACACCCTCTTCGCTCCATTCAGTGTCACAGGCATGGGTGTCTCTGCAGGGGGGATTTTTGGAGTGGGTGGAGGCGGTGGGTTGCACCCAGGTGGCTCTGCACACAGGTGGTGTTGGGAGGAGACAGCAGCTCAGCTGGAGCAGACTCTGCCTTTACCTGGATGTGCACTGACCTCCCGGAGGTGAGGTACCAGCTGGCCCCCTCCAGGCCGTCCCCTCTCCTGGGTGTTGTCCCAAACTGAGTTCCTCCAGGCACTCTGGGGAACAAGCTGTGGGAATGACCACAGGAGGCTGGAGCTGGGGGCAGCAGTGGAGCTCAGATGTCATATTGGGGACGTAAAGCACAACCACGTGCTGAATCCTCCTGGTCACCCTCCTCCTCATGGCACATCACCTTCTGCCCCCCGCCCTGGTCCCAGTGGAGACCCCAGGGACAAGGACAGATAATGGGGGGTAGTGGTGGGGTGAGAGGGGGATCAGGGGGGCAGACAGGTAATTCTTTTTACCCAGGTAAAGCTAGTGCATTGCCAGCAGGTCCCACTTTCAGAAGGTCCCCAAGGGTGTTGCTGTCGCAGAGTGCTCTGCTCCCCTGTAATGCTGCTGTTGGGGGGGGGCAGCTGGCTGCTTGGCTCCTTCCCCCTCCCTGCCCTTTTACGGGGGAAACCCAGCCCTGTGCTTTGTCAAGGTGTTGTGTATTTAAGTCTGGCCTCTGCAAAGGGATCTACTCTAGCAATCCCCTTCCCGTGCCTGGAGTCACATCTTCTACTTCCACCGGCTCAGATCCCGGGCTTCAAAGTACACGGGGACCAGTGACCCGTTTTATTACCTGGCCATAAGGCAACGGCCCTTCTCTGTTTCTGTATAAATAATAAATAATAGTTATATTTGCAAATAGAGGCCTGCCAGAGACTTTGGGACATGAGGTTTACTCTGAAAAAGGAAGAAGAAAACAAGAACCCTGACAGCTCTCTACCTGGCTGCGCCACTGCGGATCAAAGGGAACTCGCTGCCGTTCTCCCCAGGTGCTGCGATGCTCCGGCTGTTAGAGCAGATAGTAGTCATCAGGCAGCAACGCCATGGACAGCACAAACGTGCACTTTCAATGCTATGAAAGCCAGAAGGATGCCAGATCAGATTTAGGGAAGCACATACGGCTGCGTTGCCTTCTCCGGCCTTGCACTGTTCCTTAAAATCCACTGTTGCTCGGGATGAAGACAGCCAGCACGGCTGTGGACAATCACAGCTGTGGAAGCATAATTGCAGTTGCTGTCTGAGAGCTGCTTAGTGCTGCTGATAATCCTTGAGACCTGCAGTGAGCCACTGCAGTACAAATGGAGAGTGTTTTGGGGCAGGGATACAGTGTATGAACGACTCCGCAGAAGCATGGGAAAAACCCCACCTCTGACCTTTTGGTGATTACATTTCACTGAAGGAAAAGATGCTCTGAGGCACAGGCACAAGTTCAGACCGAAGCCCAGATTTCCCCACTCTGGGATTTCAGGCACTTGGAAAGCATCTCTGAGGTGAAGTCCAATACCATGGCTTACCCTAAAGGCTGGGATGCCACCACAACTCAGCTCCCAACCTCGGCACTGGCCGGAATTACACCACCAGTCCAGCGACAGCAAATCCCACCGGATCACTTCCTCTGTTCAAAGGGGTGTTCAGCTTCTGGGGAGGTAACAGGAAGGTGACAGCAACGAGGTCTCACGTCGGTGTTGGGAACAAGTGTGTTTCAGGAAAACCTCCCTCTAAACCCCGTACACTGCGTAACAGATGGTACATCTGTTTCTATTTCCACTATGATCGCACTAATCACTTTTAAAGAATCTAGCATTCAGGGTTAATCAACATGAGCTGAATTACAGTAAAGGTTCCTACAGCAATGGAAAAATCCCATGCAACTCCCCTTCCCCAAGTTATCCTCTTGGATCGCAGGGTTTATCACCAGCCTGAATTCTGCTCAAAGCCTCATGATCCCCACAAAGCTGGAACCTCTCTCCAAAGAGCTCCTGGCTCTTCTGAGTCCTTGTCTATCTGACAAGGAAGAGCTGCCAATAGTTGATTTTTCTGTTCATCAGTCAAACTAAAAGCTCAACATGATACAGGTCAACCCCGAAACCCTCACAGGAATGGAAGGTGGATTCCCAAGGAGGCCTTGTCTCAGCCGGAAGGCTTATGAAGAAAAGCTATTGTCCACTACAATCCATTGCCTACGACACAGGCTCAAAGCACACAGTTCAAAACCCTTCTGATTCTCATACAGAAAAAGGTTTCCTAGAAGCAGTTTCACACCCCGTGTGCCAGGCAGCGCTGAAGGCACGTTGAGGCTGGAGACTGGCTCGGCCCGGCTGTGCCTACGTTGCTCCATTAAGGCAGCCCAGGGCAGAGAGGCACTGCTGGGCTCACAGGCACCGCACCTCGAGCTTGCGCCCTGAGGATAAATTTCGTCTTAGAAACAGCTATGTGGAGTGATCCAAACCCAAGCCTCAGAGTCAGCGGAGAGTTCAGCGGAGAATAAGCAGAAGTCCAGGGCTGGAGTCCATTCCCTCTTTGCTGGTGATGTACACATCCTCATCAGAAGCGCCTAAGCCATCAGAATCAGCTCCCCAGCCAACTCATGATCCTTATCCATGACTGTGCCGATCGTGTCGGCTAGCACATACCTGTGCTTTCCTCTGGACGTGGACAAGCAGCTCCCTCTAACCCCCAAGAAGCAGTGCTCAGAGCATAGCTGCTCCGGGGACAGCTTTCAAGATTGGCATGGGCAAGACTGTCTCCCTTCCCTCATGGTGCTCCTACAGCATGGTCCCACCAGCCTTTCCATCCTCCAGCTCTCCTGAATGCTCTCATGCTTCAGCCCAGCATCATCTTCATCACCCCAGGCATTTTGAGCTGGGATAAAAAAAAATACCTACAAAAATACTAGTTCTGTCTTGGGTCCATAAGCACAACACACAAGGCCAAGCTGAGTTGTAGTCAGGTGCCACATCACGCAGCCAAGGCCAACCTCCTTTACCTGCCCCTGAGCAGTGTGGACACAACCGCCCTCAACCACCATCTGCAGGCGCCCAGGCCAATGGGCGTTGTAAATATTTCATACAACATATACCCCGAGCCGGAGGATTAGGAGAGTCCTGTGGCAGGCTGTCCCACAGCCCGGGGGTTGGCCACGGGCTTAAGATGTAGCACGTGCCCGTCTCAGTGGATCATGCGTTGTGGTGGGATAGCTATGGGTGCTGACGGGGATGGATACAGGCTCTACAGGAAGGATAGGCTGGGAAAGTGAAGGGGGAAATTTCACGGATTTGAGGGAACAGTGGGAATGCACAGAGCTCTACCTTGCATGGATGAGGAGCCAGCGGAGAGCTTATGGGTCAGGGTTAGTGGGCAAACACGGGTGATGTTGTTGTGGGTGTCTGCTACGGACTGCCTGATCAGGAAGAAATAGCAGTTAAGGCCTTCTTGAGGCAGCTGGAAGAAACCGCACGTTTGTAGGCCCATGTGAGACTTCAACCGCCCTGGTATCTGCCGGAAGGGCAACACACCAGGGTATAGGCAATCCAGGAGGTCTCTGGACTACAGTGATGATCACCTCCTGACACAAGAGACTGAAGAGCTGACAAGGGGAGGTGATCTGCTGGACCTCAGAATCACAAACCAGGAAGAAATAGTCCGGGATGTGAAGCTTGAGGCAGCCTTGGTTTTAGTGACCATGAGATTGTGGTGTTTAGGATTCTGAGAGGAGGGAGCATGGCAAACAGCAGGACCACAGTCCTGGATTTCAGGTGAATAGATTTTAATATCTGTTATGGGATACCATCCTGGAAAGAACAAAGGTCCAGGAGAGCTGGTTGTTTTTCAGGGGTTGCCTCCTGCAAGCTCAAGAATGGCCTATGTCCAGGTGCAGGATATCAGGCAAAGGTGGCAGGAGGCCTGAATGGATGAAGAAGGAGGTCCTGACAAAAATCGTACACAGAAAAGCACCAGGAGGTGGAAGCAGAGTCAAGTGACCCTAGGAATTATAATAGAGACACTGCTGGAGTGTGCAGGGATGGGGTTAGGAGAGCCAAAGCCCACCTGGAGCTGAGTCTGGTGAGGGTCATGAAGAGCAATGTGAAGGGCTTCTACAGCTACATCAACACCAAAATGGAGACTAGGGAAAACCTGGGCCTGCTGCTGAACTGGGGAGAGGGGACCTGGTCATACAGGACACGGAGAAGGCTGAGGGAGTCAGGACAAGAAGGTGATTGGGAGAAGTCACTGTGGTTTTATGAAGGAGAATCCATGCTTAACCAACTCAATAGCCCTTCCATTATGAGATAGCTTGGTGGATGAGAGAATAGCAGTGGGTATTGTTTACCTTAACTTTAGCAAGGCTTTTGACACTGTCCCCCCTGATGTCAGCATACACAAACTGATGAAGTATGGGCTAGATATGAAGAGAGTGAGGTGGACGGAAACTGGCTGAACTGCCAGGCTCAAAGGGTGGTGGTCAGTGGAATGAAGAACAGCTGGAGGCCAGGCACTGGAGGAGTATCTTGGGGTCAACGCTGGGCCCAATGCTACTGAACATTTCCATTAACGATCTGGATGATGAGACAGCGTGCACCCTCAGCAAATTTGCAGAGGATGCAAAACAGGGAGGAGAGCTCGATGGACTGACTGTCTATGCTTCCATTCAGGGGGACCTGGACTGGCTGGAGAATTGAGATGACAGGGATCTCATCAAATTTAGTGAAAGGAAAAGCCCTGCTCTTGGGAGGAATAATCCCATGCACCAGTACACCCCATGAGCTGACTGGGCTGACAAGAACCTTGGCAGGGAAGAATCTAGGGCTCCTCATGGACAAGCTGACCATGAGCCAGCAACATGCCCTTGTGATAAAGGCAGCCAACAGCCTCCTGGGCTGCATTAGGAAGAGTGTTACTAGCAGGTCGAGGGAGGTGACCCTTCCTGTCTGCTCAGCACTGGTGAGATACATCTGGGGTGCTGTGTTCAGGTTTGGGCTCCCCAGCACGAGGGAGACATGGACCTATACGAGTCCATCCATCAAAGGGCCATGAAGATGATTAAGGGATTAGGGCAGCTGACATACAAGAAGAGGCTGATAGAGCTAGGGTTCTTGGCCCTGGAGAAGGCTCAGGAAGGATGTTATCAGTGTATTTAAATACCTGATGTTGGGAGAGAGTACAGAAGATGGAATCAGGCTCTTCTCAGTGGTGCCCAGTGCCATGACAGGAGGCAAGGAACACAAACTGAAATATTTTTTACCATGAGGGTGGTTGAACAACAGAAGAGGTTGACCAGAGAGGTTGTGAAGATGTCCTTGGAGATACTGGCTGCGAGAACTGGGCTTGTTCAGCCTGGAGAAGAGGAGGCTCCGAGGAGACCTCATTGCAGCTTTCCAGTATCTGAAGGGGGCCTACAAGGGGGCTGGGAGAGGACTTTTTGCAAGAGCCTGTAGTGATAGCACAAGGGGCAATGGGTATAAATTGAAATCAGGGAGGTTTAGATTAGATATCAGGAAGAAATTCTTCACAGAGAGGGGGGTGAGGCACTGGAACAGGTTGCCCAGAGATGTTGTGGATGCCGCATCCCTGGATGTCTTCAAGGCCAGGCTGGATGTGGCTTTGAGCAACCTGGTCTAGTGAAGGTGTCCCTGCCCATGGCAGGGGGGTTGGAACTAGATGATCTTTAAGGTCCCTTCCAACCCTAACCATTCCATGATTCTATGATTCTATACTCAGAACCTGATTAAACACAGTCCTGGTCAGCCTGCTTTAGCTGACCCTGCTTGAGCAGAAGGCTTGGCCTAGGAGATTTCCAGAGGTGCCTTCCAACTTCAACCACACTGTGATTCTGTGAGATTTGCTTAAATCCCCAGCATACATCACAGTTGTTTTTAAGTATTCCAACAATTCTTACCTCAGTACAGGAAATTTGGCTTTAAAGCCCAACAGAACATTGAACCTTTATGGAACCTGTGAGGCCAGAGTTTCAGGAGCGCTTTAACAACCTAACAAGCTAAGGAAGTACAAAACGTGCCATGCAAGTCAGATGTTTCTACTGCAACAACTGTATGATCAAAAGTTTCTCAAACAAAACCATTTGCTGTCAGGACAGAGTGGAGCCAAGTCTGTGTGATTCAAGTTTTTAGAGTCAATTCTGAAAAATGTCAGAAGGAGTTACTTAGTGCCACCCAGTGTTGGCAGCTAGAAAAAGGAAGGTTAAATATGGTTACAACTGGGTGTAGCCTAGTGAAACAAGAAAAAAAATCCTTGCTCTTGCTTTCTGTATCAAGGGTGAGTAATTCCACAGCAGTTGTGCAGCACTGAGGTCCGGGATACAGCTGTGTCGCAGTAGAAATACGGCTTAGCTTCTCTGTTAAAAAAAGTCTTCCACAAAGTCTTCCACCTTTTTATATTCACTTTTTGAAGCAGGTAATCAGTTTCAGATGGAGACGACCTCTTTGGTCAAAAGACACTCTCCTCTAATCTGACATCAGCTGGAGAGAAAGTTGTGCTGGCTTTTCTGGTTAAATGTTCAGGAATTGAGATGAGAAACAACTATACAGGAGGTGTCTCTCCTAGGGTAAGTGAAGTACGGTTAAAACGTTACCTTTCTTTTCCCCTTTATCTCAGATATTACATATGACTTGCCTCTTTCTTTTTCGGGGAGACCTTACAGGACTTTTTACAAGGGCCTGTACTGACAGGACAAGGGTTAACAGGTTTAAATTGAAAGTGGGTGGAATTAGATTAGATACCAGGAAGAAGGTCTTCCTGGAGAGGGTGGTGAGGCACTGGAACAGGTTGCCCAGAGATGTTGTGGATGGCCCATCCCTGGAAGTGTTCAAGGCCCGGCTGGATGAGGCTTTGAGCAACCTGGTCTAGTGGAAGGTGTCCCTGCCCATGGCAGGGGGGTTGGAACTAGATGATCGTTAGGGTCCTTTCCAACCCAATCATTCTATGATTCTATGATTCATTTCTAGCATTTTGGGCTCCTTTGCTCTGCCCTAAAGTAGTCTTGCTGCCCAGAAGAAAGAAGACAACAGCAGTCTGAGTGGTTCTCTGCCAATTCTTTATTTCAGCCCCTAGAAGACTAGAAGAGAACTGACACAGGGCTTCATCTCAGACTGATACAACAAAAACCAACAGCAAAGTGGAGGCTGGTTGCCCTCTGAAGCAACCTCACCTCCATGAAGTGCCACGCTGCTTATCCATGTTTCTGGGTGGAGGGGTCCCTACTGGCATTTTTATCTTTTTTTGCCCACTGTGGATCCACGTCGCGGTTACACAGCCAATCCCTTGGATCTGTGCCTGCTGACAACTACCTTCCTTCCTCATCTTCCACTGAGCACTGGGAAACAGGCTATGCAGTGCGGCCATGGGACACGAGCCAAAATCCCCTCTGTTGGGGCCAACAGACTCGGTGTGGATTTTTCTTGCCAGTCCCGGCAGGTTCCTGGAGGACCTGGGAGCTGGTCTGGCTCTGCTGTCTCCCATAGGAAGTTCTCCACAGTCATTAATTACATCTACATGTCTCACTAGGGCCCCACATGTCCTGGGTACTCTCCACAACCATGAGATTCCCAGCCCTCCTCCCACAGACCTCACAGTTTAAAACTCAAGGGGGAAAATCACTAACTCCTGTGCTCAGCTGAGGCCTCAGGAATTTGTCAAAAAGAGAATTTTCCCAAAGAGGGGCCACAGGACATTGTAAGCACAGAAAGAGTTGGGTGGAGGAAGACGATCAGACAAATACTGTGTTCATGGAAAAAACATATCCGTGTGCATTCCCTTAGTTAGGAAGGTTTACAGTAAGATATAGTCCCTGCTTCAGGGGTTTTACAGTTCCAGTGATCAGGATGAAACAGCAGGAAGGGGAAAGCAGAAGCAGGAGACCTGTGCGCCCCTGCATTAACACAGAGCAACTCTGCTCAGTTTGCAGATCCGAGGTATTTTTAAGCCTATAAATAAACTGGGGACGTTAATGATGCCATTAATCTCCGCTGGCTGCCGTCCCAGCTATTTTCAGTGGCGAGGTTACCTTGCCTCTCCCAGCAAAAGTAGGTCTCGAGGGTCGGGCTGGGCGAGCAGTGGGGATGGATGTTGTGTGCCCAGGGCCACCGCCCTCGGTGGGAGGACACTGCTGCTGTCCTTGGCAGCACACCAGGAGGAGGTGTCCCAAGTGCCAGCTCTCCTGGCTCCCGGCCTGGAGGGAAACACACGAAAACAGTCGTCAGGTAATAAATGACAGGAAAAAGGAGAATGCTGTCGGCTGCAGAGGGAAGCACGTGACTGCTCCTGCCTGCAACCCCCCTTCTTCATATCCTGCATGGAGATACCTCTGGATCCCCTGGAAGCCTGCTCCCCTATCTCTGGGTTTCCAAGGACAGAAAGCCATGGGGTTCAGAGCAACAGGAGGGGGGGAGCCTGGGAGGAGGCAGGCGAAGGGGTCCGAGCACAGTAGCCCAGAGCAGGGAGTGGCTGGGGTGCAGGTCCCCAGGGAGAACAAAATCTGCCCTGCGAGAGCTTCTCACCCATTACTCACACCAGTAGTCAGTACTTCCTCCTAGGTAGAGAGACAGAAGAGGTCCCTGTCCTTCCCACCCAGGACATCAACTCAGACAGTAAAAGGTGCTTTTCCTCCTTCCCACAAACATCAGGGGAAGAGAAAAAAAAATAGAAGGAGGTAGATGCATGTTGTTCTGGCATTCTTGCATGAAGCTGATCTGAGGTAGGTCAATTTATAGGTGCCCCAACACATCTTTGCCTTGTCATGTATGGTATGACACAAGAGAAGCTCTGACTCTGCTCTTCACTGAGGTCTTGCTGTGGGATCCTGTGAGGAGGGCAATCCCAGGACCACCTCTGCCAGCGAGAAGAGCAGCCCATCATCTGCCCTCAGCACCCACACTGCACCCAGAGCTGGTTTGGCTGTAGACAGCATGGTCCCAGGGTTCATCTTACAAGTGCACCATGCTTCTTAAAATTACTTCTGTTACAATATGCCAGGAAAAATGAATTCCTAAAAGAAAATGATGTTCACATTGGAAATGGGTGCCTTGGAAAAGCCAGGTCTTGCACACTGCTGTTCTTCAACCTGCCTGCTCAGATATCCAAGACAGTCAGATACCACCACACATGGCTGGAGAAATGAATGTTCCTGTACCGCCAGGTACTAACACTGGCCAATCTTTTCTTTATTTTCTGCAATAAGCTCAAGAAGTTGAGACTTTCACTAAGCAGTATCACAGAAATGTGGCTCACACTCTGGTCCCGGGTAACATTTGGCTACAGTGGCTACTGGGACTTATTTTTCTGAAGCATTCAGTGGCCTAAGACTCAGTTTCCATATCTTCTCAGAAAGCACCCACTGCTTTTGGTTCTTTGTGTTGCTTAGTGTTGCTTCCCAAATTCTTAATACCTATAGTGATCTGGATACCACTTCCTTAGAATGTATCGACTAAGAAAATTTAACAGAAATTTGGATGTTTTTTCTTATGTGAACAAAGACATTTTGGGGCCAATGTCAGCAATTGCTCGGTGGCAGATCCAGCCCTCTTGCCCTGGCTTGCAGCTCACAAACAATACGACCTGTTCTCCCTTAGGAACTGCTACAAAATGCTTTTAATTTACTTGGGTTTTGCTGTTTTGCTTCAATTATATGCACCGGGCAATCTGAAAGTACTGCACCAAGTCTGCCAAAGCTGCTGGAGATGTGACTAACAGACACCTCCATGGAGCCAGAGAATCATTGCAGTGCCTGCAACGATGAGATGAGATGCTACACCTCACATGCTGCAACTGCTGTCTACCCTCTGTCAGGCATCATGCAGAATACGACCATCTGAAGGTCTCTGGAGGCCTGGGCTTCAGGTTCATGTCCTGAGGAGGCAAAGTTTGGTGCTGTGTATAGCCACTTCGGCAAGCAGAGACATAACTGGGTCCTGCATGGTGCACTGGATCTGTGCAGGTGAGCTATGGACTTCCATGTTGATGACAAGACCCGAGACACCAACCCTAGAGATATCCTACTATGCAATGAGAGGAAGTTTCCTTCCCACCTTAATGAGCTTACACAGTGTTAAGCCATTTCTGCAAGGTCTTCACAGAGGCTCCTTTCTGGTCCCTGTTCCCTGCATCCGGCACCCTGGGGCGCCTGTCAGCCCCCCAGCTCGCCCAGGACACTGCCCTTTTGCACATGCGGATGCAGTGCAGCGGGAACAGACCCTGCAACAATTCTCTGGCTCCACAGAGGTGTCTGTTAGTCACATCTCCACCAGCTTTGGCAGACTTGGTGCAGTTATTATTAACTGCTACGTGTGGACTTTTCTCGATGGCTGCCAGGATGGGAATTTACCAATGGAATTTCATCAGTTGGGTTTGCTTGCCATGCGTGTTTGTCGCATTTAGAGATACAGCCATCTAAATCCTATTGGTATAAACTGGAGCAAAATCAATTTCAGTAGGGAAGTGGGGAAAAAAAGCCCTTCAAAATCCCATTTTTACTCCTAGTATTCTGTGTCTGGAGAAGCAGTATGTCTGATAAGAAACCAGCTTGCAATTGCAATCTGGCACAAGATGCACAGAGATACTCCAGACAGACTTAACATTCACCTTGACAAAGCAATCAACCTGTCAAGCAAAGGAAGTCATCGTGGCCAGAGTGGTGAAGGAAGGTAACTAATACTCTCCATCTGCAGCATCAGGCAATTAAGGATTTGAAATATTACAAGAGAGGAAAACTGAAATGTTAGAGAAGAAAACATATATGCAGAAGTGGAGACATTAGCAACATGTAAGGGCCAGAAAAATGGAAAAGAAATGCCAGAAATGTTTCATATTGGCCCCAAATGAATAACAGCCTCAAATGAAGTGGTTAAGGCTTGTTGCATATGGTAAAAGTACAGGCTAAGCCAAGCAGACGGTCTCAGGCTAGCAGCACAGAAGAAATTATCTCCCTAGAGCAAAAAAGGCATCTGTTTATGTATCTCGGTTATGAAAATGCCCTTGTTGGATGTTAGCAGTGCTAGGCTCTCTCTGGGCAGGTCACTTACCTCCTCCCAGTTCCAGAGAAGCCCTGTAAAACACTCCTCCCCCAGTACATGATGCATCTACCCATCCCGAGCAGTCATCCCCACTCTTCCCAGGAGTGCAGAGCTCCCTGAGCTGGCTCGCTAGGCACAACCCTCCCCGTGCCTGGGAAATCCTGCTACAGAAAAACTTGGCTGCTGGTAGTAGCAACACTGGAAGACATCCATGTGCTCCCCTGAAGAGTCACCTGCACAGAGTCGCTCTGCGGGGACAGGCTACATTAAAAATGACTTTAATGGCAATGCCAGCTACAATAATTCCCTTTTGATGCCCCTGGTGCTCACTCACCCCAGAGTCTGGCTCCTGCTGACACAGCCTTTTCTGGCACCAGGAGGGGAATGCTGAGCACCTGGAGCTGAGTAGTCTTCAATAAAACCCAGCAAAACCATGTTGCTGCTTAGAAAAACCACCAAGAAGAAAACCTAACTGGAGGGGGTTCCCTGCTTGGCACACCGATGAAGAGGTAGGAGTGAGCAGCTAGAGTAGGGATGGGCCTTGATGCTGAATGTTAGCCTGAAATTATGGCCAGTGCTTCCACACTTCCAAAGGGAGGGAGACAAGGGTGACCATGTCTCAGATGGACAACAGTGGGAGTGAGATGGGAGAGCAAACCAATGCACGCATGCACTGCCTGGCAGCACTGGTGTCTCCAGAAAGGCCTAGGGGCTCACAACTGATCTGCACAAGATATTCCGGAGACCACTGAAAGCGTTGAATTAGCAGACCAGTCATGGAAATGTGAATTCTCTCTTGTTGATGTTCACAGTTGCGTTTGCCTGGGAAAACGGGTGCTGGTGTCTTCCCTCCCACTGCAGTGGGAACCCGTTGTTGCCTTCTGTAGGACACGGATGATGCTGTGCTGGCCAGGCAAGAAAATGAAGCTGGTCCTAATGAGTGCTGAAGAGATTCAAGAACACTGGGAAGCATGACAGCTAGATAAACCTGGCATTTCAGCGTGCCCCTGAGGCAGCAGAGCCTCCTCTGCTGCTGGTCTGACCAGTCTGCTTTAGCTAGTTTGGGTTTCCTAATGTCTTGCAGGAGATATCAGTTTTGAGATTCAGTCTCTAATTAGGACCCTGTAGTGGTAAGATTGTTTCTTTTATAATCACGCAGTGGGAATTGGTACTTTATCCTCTGTACTCAAAGTTTTATTTCTTTCACCCTTGTTTTCTCTCCAAAGTCTGGAGTCTCCCAGTCCACTGGATGACAGCTGCAAAAGCCTTTGACATTCACTGGAAGGACATTTCAGCTCCTTTACATTTCCTGTTGACAAGCTCTTCTAGCGATATTTACTGCAACTAATGAATTAACTCATGGCTGGACCACTTGCTAGTCTTTTCCATCCAGCACTATCTTAAATCTTGATTAGCTGTTTTGGTTTTTAATTCTCATAGAACTGCTAAATGCAAACTGGCCTAGTGGTTCCTGGTTACACAGCGCAGCAGCCGTGGGCAGAACACAGGCATTAGGCATTTGGAGGGGCTCCGCCTCCCCAGCAGACAGCAAAACAGCGTATTGTCCAGAGGAAATAGTTCAGTGCACGGGGAAAGTTATTTGGATATCTGAAAAAGAGTGAGTCTTACTAATTTAAGACTATGTGAAAAATGATGCAATGCAGCACGCACCACATTTCACAAGCGTCTTGCACAAGTGATATTACACAAATGCACCTTTCTCCACATTTTTCTAGATCCTCTTTTCTTTTTCTAGCTACTGAGCTCATCCTTAGCAATGAACAGAAGTCCAGATTTTCAAATTAAAAGATCCGTATTTGAATTCCTACATAAAATTAGTCTGATTTGTATAGATTCTGCCCTCTCAAGTCCCATGATACTTACAGGGTCTGCAGGTGTTCAACCGATGCGACAGTCAGGTCATTTTTATTTTGGCAGCTAACCGCGGTTTTAAGCACGTGATTTTTAGCGATTTGACTTCCAACTCTCAAATTCTGGCCTGAAGGTAAGCAGAAAACTGGAATTTGTAGCCCAGAGCCCAGGAACACGCTAGTCATGTTGCCCAAGTTTGGGCTGAAATGCCAACACACACGGAGACTCTTCACTTGTCAGAAGACTTAAAGAAAACAGGAAGTTATTAATATCAGAGCCCGAACTGACTGGAGAGTCAAACAATATCAAAGAGAAGGTGTCTCCCCTTTTTCCTGTTTATGTCTTGCTGTTTTAGAAGCCGGGGAAGACAAAGAGTCAGGGAGTTTCTCAATTTGGCGCTACAAGGCAGAGAAATCAAAGCGGCAGACTGTACATCATCGCAGTGAAGATACAGCATCTCTCTCCTCAAGACTTTAAAGCTTTTGCTGCACTTTTAAACAAATAGACAACCCATTTTGAAATGATGGGGTGGAATGTGACAAAACAGTGCAGTGCAACGGCATGCGGGAGTTTAAACATAGCGAGCAATAAATGAGGCCACAGGGGTGGGTAATAGGCTGGCTTGGTATAATTACCTTAGGAAAACATTGGAACTAAAGAACTTTCTCCTGAGAAAGCATCATTTGATTTTTAATTAACACAGGTCATTAGGACTGCAGTTCCATGTTGCGTTTGTGTGACGGTTTATCAAGCAGGATCAAATTGCTGGGAGGAAGGTCTAGGGTAAATAAAAACACTGTACGTACTGGCTTACCACTACACAGCGTAGAGATGAGCAAAACTCGCTGGACTCACGGCCCAGCCTCATCACCCCAGCGCTTAGCCCTCTGTTTTCACTGCTGCCGAACACAGTGTTTTCTTTCAAACAAGGACAACTTGAAAAACTGTCTTTTTCTAAAAGGGAACCAGACACAGTCCCTCCTGGAAAGGCGAGCCTGAGCAGGGAGCCCTAGACTGACAGCAGCCGGTGAGAGCAAAAAAGGAGAACCAACCTGTCGGGATGCAGGTTTGTTGGCTGCTGGAGCTCTTCTGCATTCCATCAGCTACCATGGAGGCAATGGGGCCAAGGAGCTGCTTCCCAGCTCTGAAATTCTCTGAGCATTTCACAAGAGACCCACATTGGGCCCAGGAAAACTGTCACTGGACAGGAAGTTAAAGGCAAAAGCCAAGACTATGTGTTTTGACTTAAAATTGGGCAGTTGATACTTCCTAATGCAACTTGACTTTTCTTTAAAAAACAAAACACAAAATGCTTAACACTGGCATTAGGTACATCAATTCCCTTGGAAAGGTTTCCATTGCCCTGGGGAAGCAGGAGTTGTGAGGACTCATTGCTAGGCTCTTTCACTCTTTCAGAGTTATTTGGAAGTTTGGGCCTGTTTCTTTTTTCCCATCTTGTCTTGCTAAGCCACTCACAGCTTTGTGAAATAAATTCCTAGAAGCAGGTCACCCCCCAAGAGACCTACACTTCTCAATTTACACCAGAAAAACACTGTACCTGAACAAGAGAAAAAAAAAAAAATAGAGGTGCATCATCTTTTCTGTCCCTGATAAGGTTTCAGCTGCAAACGCAGGGTCTTCTCTCCACTGGGGTTGCAGATATCAAATAAGACGGTCATGGATTTCATCACTGCCTCAAGGAAATCTGCTGCAAATGATTTGCAGGGTCCACCACCTCTGACAAGATTTGTATCTAGAGAACTGATGTAAGCAGTGTATTCCTCATGGGAAGGCACAGCTCTCCCCCAAAACGGCATCTTTTCTCCCACTCAGGCCATTTTGGGAGGTATTGAGTAAAGAGAGATACAGCAAGCAGCTGCAAGGCTCCCAGCCAGGCACTTTTGTGATCACAGCCACAGTCGTTAGTAGAATCTCTCATCTCTCGTCGTCCCAGACTTCATTGCTACAGGGGGAGAAAATCGTGTTGTCTCTTACCAAGAGGGCACAGGGGCACCGGATGACCAAACAGCTAGCCCCATGGCGGGCAGATGCAGTTGTGTGTTACATCTGAGTCAGTCTAACAGCTTCTTAGGTTTAGAGGTTTAGATGAGGAGGTTTAGATTAGATATCAGGAAGAAATTCTTCCCGGAGAGGGTGGTGAGGCACTGGAACAGGTTGCCCAGAGAAGCTGTGGATGCCCCATCCCTGGGAGTGTTCAAGGCCAGGCTGGATGAGGCTTTGAGCAACCTGGTCTAGTGGAAGGTGTCCCTGCCCATGGCAGGGGGGTTGGAACTGGATGATCTTTAAGGTCCCTTCCAACCCAAACCATTCTGTGATTCTATGATTCTTGCTCTAGATGTGGATGGGCTCCTCTCTGGTGCCATACTCCCAATCCTGCCTTTGCACTTTGCTGACTCCCAGCCTGAGGATAGCATTGCAGAGATCCAAACCACCAACTCTGTCCCTCCAGCAAGCTCCTGTTTCACGCTGCAGCCCTTCCCTGAAGCCTAGTCCATCAAGGAGCTGAGCTGCTCCCCAGCTCCTTGCTCAGCACACACCCTCCTCTCCTGCACATGGCGAGCACAGTGCGGAAGGAAGGAATAACCACTCACCTTGGCCTCACCCAGGCACCAAGCGGGATGCAAGAGCCAGGAAACAGTCCCCTCTTGCAATATACCCTGCGATCAGCCCCAGCCAGCCACTCCTCACTGCTAAGGGTCTGTAAATCCAAGGATTTACCTGCCCTCACAGTCCTAGCAGGTATCCCAGCAATGCACCTGAGCTCATAGATGAGGAGGAGGAGGAGGAAGGGAGGAAGAACAGTTTCAGATGGAGTGGAATGAGGCAGAACAGTGGTTACTAGGAAGAGAAAATTAATGATATAAAAATAGATATGAATAGCTTCTGTGCTTTAAACAAGAAATGTGAAATGAAGCAGAGTGAAGGGAAAGCGTTCTGCAGGGTGAATTAGATTTGCAGCAGAACATCAGTTCCCTCTATAGCTCAGGACAAACACTGCTTTACATTTGGAAGTCAGCTACACTGAGTGCTCCGAAGGATTCCCTTTGCTGCCTAAGAGTAGAGTCTAAAGGTAATGCAGAGGGGATCTCTTCAGGGCCAGGTACAGTTCTCTCTCATACCATACCGAGTGCCTCGCAGGCTCTGGAGTACCAATCTCACATGCCTTGGGGGTGTGGAAGTGCTGTTCTTCCTTGGAGAAGGAGGGGCAAAAGGCAGAGGGGATGGGAGCAGCTTACCCCAGGGAGTCAGTGGCAAGGTGGAAACCTGGACATAGATCATCTAAGTCCCAAGCTAGCACCTGAACTTCCAGACACACCCTTTTCTCCCCCAAAACGTGAGAAAAGAAGAAACAAAAGCAAAGCCATACCACAGTGGTTTAAATCATTTGAGAGTCCTGGCTGCAACCTCCCACACAGCAATTACTGCACAATCCTGGCTGGTTTCACCACTACCACCCTACCTTTCCCCTCTCAGGTTTTCTGTTGCATCTTGACATAAACTGGGAGCTGCCTGAGGCAGTGGCTGCTTAACCTTCCCCATTACTTTGCATGTGGTATGCAGCATCATGGGGTATCTTGTGGTTTTTGACTGAATTGAGTTTTTGACTCTGAGAGTCAAATTATTTAATGCCACTTGTGTCTGCCCTGTGAAGCCCCTCCATCCCTGTGAGCAGCTAAGAGAAGCAATACATGTGAGCAGGACCCATCCGTGCACACCACTCAGGTTTTACCATCTCTGCAAATTCTGGGACTTTTGATGTTAGGGAGATTGTTTAGGTTGCAGGCAATAGCTCTGGAGGGTGACAGGAATTTGGCTCGTGAGTCAAAATAAGCCTAAAAGACCTGCATGCAGCAGAGATTGCTTTACAGGAACGAGGCACTGCAAATGAATTGTTTACGAAAACTCTGATACCCAAACTGCTGCTGTGAAGGATTTATCCGACAGAGATCTGAGTACGTGTTCCTGCTGCACTGCTGACTATTCCTATGCATCCTCTCTCCTTGCCCTCCAAGGCTCTGCTCTGAACAAAGTGATATATACTGTTCCTGAGGAATCTTTGGGAGAGAATCTAGAGGGTAAAGATTGGCTTTAAAGCAGATCTTCAAACATCTGTTTGTACTTAGGGAGCAAATATTTAGCACACTACAGCACATAGCTGCCTGTAGCTTCAAGGCAAACGCAAATGCTAAGAGGCATTAGACACTGATAAACATAAACAAGGTGATAGCCTGGAGGAGCTTATCGGTTAGGTGGTAATGGGTGGGGAAAGGCTCATTGCATATTTAAGGCCTGGTGTTTTTCCCACTGATTTTTTCCTGTGTTAGTAACGGGCCAGGGAGAGGAACACTCTTATGCGTTTTAGCCTGGCAATATTACTCAGATCAGCGTCAGCCCTGGCTCGCTCCTGCTGGCTGTGGCACCAGGGTGCAAGGGCAGTCTCTGGCTAGCCCCGCTCCGAGTCGGCAGAGGAAGGAGACAGCCACTGATGGCAGCTCCAGTTCGGACAGCAGTGCCACCTACTACAGCCGTTACTCCCGTAGCAGAATGGGGACTACAGCTGAAGGGTAAGGGGCAACATCCTTGGCTCAGAGGCCTTGTTCGTTGGCCGTACAGGAGCATCGGGGCAGCCTCTGGCCTTAGATTATGGTTTGGTTGGAAAGCAGATGAGCAGGTGAAGACATTATCACCAGCTGTTGCTTGGTACCACTCTACCACCAAAGGCTAAAGTGGAGCTGGGACACTAGAAGGACACTTGTACTGTTGTCCGACAGAGACGTATCATGATTAAGCTGATCGAAGTTGGTGTTTTATTCCCCCACACTCCTTCTAGGTAAACAAGGAGATCATTTGGCTGGTTGAAGTCCCTGAATCATCTCTCATTAGGATCAGACAACTGCCAGCTGTGGTTCAAAAAGGGGGCAGAAACATGGGGCAGAAGTAAGGACATGAGGCATGGCAGCAGTGCTGGTCTTGCTGGGCATAAACCATTACGGACAACATCTCAGTGTCTCTAGTTCACAGTCTTCTGTCCCATCCAATTCCACCTCCTTGGAGACTTCAACTAAAATGCCATGTGGAGCGTCTCTGCCCTGGACAGATGTTGTCCTCTGCCAGCTCCGCTGCAGGGAGAGTAATCTTTGCCAGCAGAGCAGTAACAAGCAGCTGGGTGGGTCAGCTCTTCAATCACTCTGCCATCGTTTGCTAGAGCCCATTTGTCAGAGCCCTAAATCACAACACAAACATTAAAAATCAGCCTGAAATGGATATGCCTAGACCACAAAGCCTGCAAAATTCTCTGAAAACATGCCGTCTAGCCCAATAAATAGTGCCTTCCCCAGGAGAGCTAATTTTGGTTCTCCAAGCAAAACAGTGTCAACAAGAAAAGCACTTTTACACTGATATTTTTGGCAGTATGGAAACAACCCTGTATATTACAAGGTATTTACTACACAGGTGGAAGTTTCTAATGCAGACCTGCATTCAGTTCTGCGTTTCTGGAGGTGAAGAGGGCGTTTTAGTCATGTTGAGCTAATGCAACTAAGCCAACAGGAATTAAAGCTATTCCTTTCTACCTGTTCAGACATGGTGAAAGAGAGGAGCCACTTTAAATCAAAGCGTCCAGATTCAGGGAGGTGCTCCAGCTAGAAATCAGAAGGCAGTTTACAGATACTTTGATAACTTGAGCTTTTATCATTCCACAGGCTCCTAAGATCACTTGGTGAGGGCTGAGTGAGTTTCCTCATATGGTATTTGAAGGCAAAGTCAATCTACATTTGCTTCCCAACTGGCAAGCCCAGGCAGCTACAGTGTGTTATAAAAACAGATTAAACACAAATTTTGCAGCGCTACTGTCTGAAAAGATACAATCGGTTCTATCGTTAGGAGCTTAGGAGTTAGGATTTTAAATCTGATGTAGGCAGCTTTGAAGCACCAGTTTTGTCAAGAATATCCTATGCTTTGTCCTATCTTAAAAACTGTATTGTTTAGCTATTAAAAGAGATTAATGTAATCTCTGTGTCTATGAAATTGGATTTTGAAACTGCTTGCTCACTGTACTATCTCCAGCGCCGTGCATGAAACCTCTGCTCCTATTCAAAAGACAGGTCACACCTTGTTTGAGCCCAGCATGTACTAGCATTGCCAATGGGACAGAGTGCCTGGTGGGCTGTAGGAGGAGGCCTGTAGCCGGCAGGGTGAGGGAAGCTGTTATTCCCTGGAGGCCTCCAGTGACATCCATGTCACTTTGGACCCCTCGCTGTGAGCAGACGGAGCAGATCGAGATGGTCTGGGCAGAGCACACAAGCTATGAGGAGAGGTTGAGGGAGATGGGTGGGTTTAGTCTGGAGATGAGGAAGAGGGGAGGTGATCTAACAGGAGCCTCCCTCAATGGGAGTTACATGAGTGATGGAGCCAAGCACTTCCTGTGAATGGCAAATGCAAAAATGAGGGGAAACAAGGCCAGGCTGGAGCTTGGGAGATGAGAAAGGACATTAGGGAAAACATCTCCTAGAGAAGGGGCCTTTCCATCTTTGGAGGCTTTCAAGACTTGGCTAGACAATGCCAAGGCTGACCTGACCTAGTGCGACAGTCCCCTGTTAAGCGGGAGCCTCGAGAAGCTTGAGCCTTCAGCAGGCCCTTCCAACCAACATTTCTGTGTCTCTATTCTTTTCCTAGAGAAGGAGCCGAACGCTGTTCAGCTCCCTGGATCCATGTCCTCTTATGCTAGCTAAGGATCTGGCACTGCAGACTCAAAGTCCTGAAACTGTTTAGAAAACACTTCAGAAAACCGGTTTGGAAACCTTCTTTCTTCTGATCACGCATTCAGCCGTGGGCTACAGAAAGCTCTGGAAACAGAAATGGTCTCAAACATCTGGCTTCACAAAAATAAAAACCAAAAGCAAGCACAGGATTTTTCTCAGCTGTGAACCACCACCTCCTCAGGAGATGCCAGCTCCCAGTCACCCAGGACTATGCACTCCCTCCCATTTGGGGCAGCACCCGTTCTCAAGCAATCCCACACCTTGCGTGAGGCCACGAGGGCCAGAGTTTTGAACTCCACGGGGTCAGCCGGGGCTCCAGGAAGACAAATATGGTTACACAGGGGATGTGCGTGTGCACAAGCTGAAGTCCCATGCATCCACTTAGAGCAAGAGGATCTCAACCTCAAGGGTGTACACGCTGGGTGAAGAGCAGCACCAAGTCAAGCAAAGGACCTGTGGCAGTTGTATCACTGCCTTGTCCTATGGCACGCGTTCTCCGACATCTTCTGTTTCTCCTGTGGGATGGAATATGGGGACAGCCACCCACCCCATTATGGACTCCTTGTTAGGTGTGTCATGGGATCTCCAAAATAGCATCTCTGAGCTCTGTGGGAGGAGACTGGGACACAAGTGAGAAGTATAAAGACTGCTGGTCCTACACCTGCCTTGGGAAACTGGGAAGCTCGGAAAAGTTGCCTTTGAAATCTGGGGAACCAAAGCTGAGGCTGGTTCTTGTGCATCGGGGGCAGCAAGGAAAGGCAAAGCAAATGCTGCATGCTCCAGCTCCTACTCTTCCACCATGTGTGTTTCTTTTCCTGGCATACTCCCCTACCTTTCTAAGGAGGGTAATTTAAAAGGGGTGTCATTATCCATCCATGGAGGAGTCAAATGCGGGGTCAAAATGAAGTCAAATGAGTGGGTGTCTGTGTTTGCTTATGCTTCTCCTGATGCATTTGGCAGAGACTGCAGAAATGGCCAGATGACTAAGGGAAATGTTTGTATAATATGGGGAGCCCCACACCCCAAAGCACCACAGGCACAGACCGTATCACCGCCGGCAGCAAACTGCCCAGCAGTGGTGGAGGGGACAAAGAACCAGCATCAGTGTCCTCTGCTTTCAGGCAGAAAAACAATCTTTTGTATTTACTCTTTCTTTGGACCTTGTAAACAGTTTTAGAGACTGTTTATGCACAACTTGTTTTGTCCGGTTGAATGCATCTGCGTTACTTGTTGTCTGTCTGTTCTCTCCAGTTTTAAGCACTTCCCCAATAATTGAAGTTTCCTTCAACAAAAGCTTTCACCTTCTGAATTGCATTTTGAATTGACACAGAGCCCCAATATCACCCTCAATGACTCCCAAGGGTCTAAGATGCCCGCAAGTCCAGATCCAAACCTCAAAGTGAAGACATAACACAAAAGCGCTTCCTCAGGGCTTCTCTCCACCCAATAGGCTGGGTGCCTTCTCATCCCAAACCATATCCAGCCCCTCATGACTCCCTTCTGGCAGCTGCATTTGTTCTCCTCACCTGGCAGAGAGTAGCTCCACCACCTCTGCTTGCCATTCCAGGTACACTCATACGGCCAGTCATCCTGGGGAGCTCTTGGCAGCAGCGGTATTGGGGTAGCTATGATGGTCCTAATTAAAACTGACTGTACAGAGACAAAAGCGATGGCAAAGATGGCATCACGGAACAGCCGCAGTTCCCGCAGAGCTGTGCTAGCACTAAATGCTGCACCTCATTGGAATGTGCTGCGATTAGAAAACCCATCTACATGTGCCACATTTTCAACTGGCAGGGAGACGGGCATGAGGGCTGGGGGGAGTTGCTACAAGTATGGGGTTGCATGAATGCTTTGGAGCAGGAGGAGTACCCCGTCAGTGCTGGCAACTGACAATATTTTATATGTACACACAGCTTTCCATGGTCTTACTGGTATCTGAACATCAGCTACTGCTTAAAAGACAACTCAGTCCTGACCTACCTATGGAGATCATCTTGGGTATTGTTTTTTAAAGCAGGTCAGAATGCAATACTATAGCAAAAAGCCCAAGTGAGAACTATATATTACATTTGGCTCTACCTGCTCCTGACGCTACGATACTGCCTATATCCATCCATTATTTCTTACAGTCAACTCCCCTGGAGCATGTGTTGTTTTGTTCCTTGTTCAGAGTCCAGTGCAGCATGATCCTGGTTACGAGGATTGGCTCTTGGGGACTGCAGCAGCGACATTAATGAAGCTAATAGAATCCCTATGACAAAATACCTGGTTATATTAATAAAAGCCATCCACAAATCTACAGAATTATTACTTAATGCTGCTCTCTCTTTTGCTAGTGTAGCCTAACTAGGATATACTGATAGATTTGTATTGACAAGGCTTCTAGAGTGAAGAGTGAAATTGCATTTGCCATCAGCAACGGGACGTTAAACGTATGAAGTGAAAACTCACGAGCCACCAACCACCAATATTCCCTAAGCACCAGAAGACATGGGAAAGTTCTTGACTCTGGCCCAGTAAGGCTGCCACTTTGATATTTTTGAAATTCAATTAAGCAAATGTCATCATGCCTAACACAAAACATGTTGCGGTGAGCATGCTTTTGAATGCAGAAAGGAGCCCTGGAACCCTGAACAGTTAGGAATTATTCCCATATTAGGTACTATTTCCACAATTAGCTGAGTTCCCAGTTTATCCATTTTCATTATGCCAATTTATTGCATATTGTGTACTAGGGATATGTGTTTAGATTAAAACCTCATTTTTGTAGGTACCACATGAACAAGCCATGAGACAGTCCCTGCTCCTGCCGACAGTGTGGTGTCACAGTGACCTGGAAATAGAGGATAAAGGATACGTACAATGGGGAGAAGGTGCAAATTGATGTGTCCAGCAAAAAAGCACATTCTTCAGATTAGGCAAAATCCTTGCTTTTCAGGAGAAAAATTGTATGGCATGACAGTGCACACGGGCTATGCAGACATCTCACTTATATTTAAAGGTGGATGTAGTGCTCACAAAATGAGACAGATAAATAGCCTGAGAAATTTCGGTCCTCTCCAGCCAGAGAACAAATGTATCAGGTGGCCACGTTCCTCCCCAGTGACCTGCCAAGACTAAATTTAAAGGAATCTGGGAAAGTGAGGACAGTTCAGGCTCTATACCCATTACAGCTTTGAGCTCTCTGTTCCCACTGCCACCACCAGCAGCGTCTTCAACACTGAGATCTCCCCATCCTCTAAAAAGGGGCTCCAAGAATGAACACTTGCAGACCTCAGGTGACAAAATCTGCCTCTGGTGACTTACAACAGTAACTTGCGTTTTCCACAGAGATTTTGGCATGGAGGAGCCTGGGTGTCACTGCAAGTGTGTGGAAGTCTCAAGTAAATAAGTCTGTTTGGAAATGGGACCCAACCATGTAGGCAGAAAGCAATGAAGGACTTGAGGATGTACCTGCGCTGCGCCAAGTGAGCATGGCCTGCAGAGCCCCAGTTGCCCCCGGGACTAGGATCCGCATAGCCAGGTCGGTCAAAGCCTGGTTTTGCTGTCCCGTTAACCCAGTGTGACCCAGTGTTAATGCAAATACACTGCCCTTCCTACCCTTGTTAGCACCTCTGCATGGCATTGCAGGGAAGCCTGCTGCGGGGTGCAGTGCGGGCCCATCTGCAAGTGCTTAC
The DNA here is from genome assembly GCF_000690775.1 of Eurypyga helias. Classification (NCBI taxonomy): domain Eukaryota; kingdom Metazoa; phylum Chordata; class Aves; order Eurypygiformes; family Eurypygidae; genus Eurypyga; species Eurypyga helias. The sequence continues at coordinate 46,465 of NW_010267538.1, forward strand.
ACCACCCCGTCTGTGCGACCTTGATCACTCCTTACTTCACAGAGATGGATGAGGATCCATTTAAAGGAGCTGTCAGGGCCCAGGGGGGCAGGTGGGAAAACTGAAATGGCTCTAAATCCGGTGAGGAGGGGAGGGCAGCTGGGATAGCAAGCAGAGGTGAGAGCAGATGCTGGAATCTGAAGGTATAAGGCAACTCATTACTAATGAAGGGACTTGTTTTCTTGGTAATGTGCCAGTGAGAAACCTCATACTACCGCTTCAGCAAACAGTGCATATATAACATGGCATTGTGAAATCTTGAAATCTTTGTACACAAATACAGTTTGGAGAAGAAAGTGATAAAAGGAAAACTTGGCCATAATTACGAATATACTCTCTTCTTTGGGAAATAATGTTGACACAGCCAGAACAGGCCTGCTATATCCAACTGTCATGCACACGTCCTCATTGCTATGGCTTAATAATCATAATGAACTATGAGGGGAAGGTAAATAGTCTTCATTCCACATCGCTGAGGATAATAATAAGAAGGAAGAGATTTCAAACATTGGTAATGAGTGGTAGAGCTGCACATTGCTCAAAACGTCGACCATGAGCCAAGACATACCCCTCAAGGCTGCAATCAGAAACTGTTTTTGGCTCTGCACTGTGAACAGAAATGTTATTTGATCAACAGAGTTATTGCAACAGACTTGCTGTTTAGAGTCTGGAAGCTTGTCTCTAAAAGCAGCACCCCTCACTGCAGCTAAAGCTTCCGGCACGGCAAAGCTTCGGGCTCATGAAATGCAGCTCTGGCTAACAGCTTCAGGTTCATCGTGACGACGACTGAGGAGCATCTCCAAGGCTTCTCCCTTCGCTAACTTCTAAGTCTGTGTAATCCCTGGCCCACAGGGTTTGAAGGCTAAAAAGAAAACATATGTCTCTGTGTCCCCCTGCCAGAAAAATAACCCCGCCCGCCAGGGAATACTGGCGTGGAGAAAAGGGAGAAACTGAAAATGATTTTTTAACAGAGTTTCTCAAGAAAATGACAGACCTTCTCACAATATTTTAGCTATCTTTTTGTTGAAATGTAAAAAGTAAACAACATTTAAGTTGAAATTTGGAAAACTGGAAGTCTGTTATTAATATTCATAATCTGCCATCATAAATGTGTTTCATGCTGGTAAGGAAACTAAGGAAAAAGAACAGTTTTGAGAAGAGGGATGGTTGTTAAGAGCAGAAAATTATTTTCAGCAAGCAACAAGAAGCTACACTGATCTGACAAAACCAAGGAATGATACTGACTACTCTTAAATACCACACACTGAACCCTATTCAGAGAATTACTTAGGCACACACGGATAATTGGCATCTCCATGCTGATGGTTTGGTGATCTGGCAAAACAGACCCTTCTCCAACCATGGGTATAAGATTAAAAAAAAAAAAAATTGCAGGCTTCTGCTCATCAGTGGAGACCCTTACCTGCATCAGGGACACAAGAGCTCAGATGCCAACCAGACGTGAGCTGCCTGAGATCCTCAGGAGAGAAGAAGGAATTTCAGACAAACGTGCCATAGGAGAGTTCCAGAGCCCAGAGAAGCAACTGGTCGTCACACAGGCCATGAGCAAAAGGGCCAGAATACAGCAAAACTAAACAAGCTAGAAATAGACATATTTTGGGGGTATGATGTATGCTGACTGGCACCCCAACACTGGAACAGGTTACCCAGCGAAATTGTGGATGCCCTGTCACTGGAAATGTTCAAAATCAGGTTGGATGATCCAGTGAAAGATGTCCCTGCCCAGAGCAGAGGGGTGGACTAGATGATCTTTGAATGTTTCTTCCAACCCAAACAATTCTATGATTCTTTGATTTCCTACTCAAGCACTGAAATAAGAAACCTGAAATTTGCCAGTTCTGACAGTCTGAACTACCATGAAAAGCAATGCGGCTTTTCCAAGTATCATCTCTGATTTAAAAAAAAAACAAACACAAAAAAAACCCACCACCAGAAAAGCACTGACCATTTATTTTATTTTTTACAGAGAATGGGGCAACTCAAGGAGTTTGCAACGAGTTTTAGAGTCTGTGACTTTCTTATTCAAATCCAGGCAGTATGAAAAGAGGCAATGATAAATTGTTATCATCAAAGACAGCACAGGGGAAGAGGAAAAGCAAGCACTTTGTCCATTGTTGTCTCCAGGCTTTATGGCTGACAGAAGCAAAACAAACCACCCTTAGGAAAACAGCATGATTAGTGAGAAATACACAGCTAAACATCCTACCCAAAGCCACACCGCAGTGGGAGGGCGCAACAGCAGTTTGTGTCCTTGTCATATGGCCCAGGTGAGCATTCGCTTTCTGCAGAGGGGCCTTGGATGGGCAGAGATATATTTTCTGTACAGGGCAGAGATCACGATCACTGCACGACTGTTACACCCGATCCCACCTTCAAAAACAATGTGTTATGTCCACAGCGTGGGGGTGTCTGCAGGTACAAGCACCACCAGCAAGCTAACAGCAGCGATTCCTGGAGAGAGCGTGGAGGAGTCACCCCAGCTGCGAGGAACAACTGCATGAGCAGCTGAAGCCCGTAAGAAAGGTTGGCACCTACTACTGTGAACAAAATGTTCGTTTGTAATTAAAGTCAAATCCCAGGAAGGGTGTGTGTTGCATCACTTGGAAGCACATGCAGATTTGTGGCAAACTGGGGAGATCAGTAGTGTTGATGCCATATCTTTCCTCTTCTGCCTCAATTAAGCATTGAGGTAGCAATCGATAATTGCCACGGAGGTAAACATGGGCATTTCACCCCCCCTGTGCCTCCGTGCCAGGGTGCTGAGGACAACCAGCGCGGCACTGGTTCCCATTCCCATTCCCTGTGTAACCACGACCCTGTGGCTGGGCTCCAGGCTCATAAATACTTCAGCTGAGATCAGGTGCTGGCCCGGCCCGCAGCCAACTCCGGGTTGTGAAGGCGTCTCCAAGGCTTGCCCCTTCTAGCCCAGCAAAGGCAGCCGCTGAAGCTGGGGCTCCCCCCATTATTCACAAGGGCTATGGAGGCCTCAGAAGCAGACGGGCATGTGCCCCAGTGCGGTGCCAAAGCCACCACAAGCGAGGCCATGGTTAATTCTGCTCCCTCAGCATAAGGGTGTCCGTGTGCCGAGACCTGCTTTCCCACAAAGGCTCTGCATGCCCCCCGTCAGCCTCTGAAGCTCCCACCTGCCGAGGAGGGAAGGGGCCTGGTTACAAGATGGCTCCCCAGCCACAGGTAACACTCGATCCTTCAGGAGAGCTGGGCACAAACGCCAGTACTGCAGGGAACGGCCCCATCCAGTCCAGCCAAACAACATGACCAAACACATCTGCACAGGGAAATCAAGCCCCGTGCACGCTGCAGGTTGGCAAGCCTGCTCTGGTTTTTTTGCATTTTTTTTGAGCGGAGGCTTATCTTTCCCTTTTATTGAAGCAACACTTCCAATGGGAAGAAAGGCTGGAAGAAACTACTGCCTCATCACAGGGAACCAAGCTCCACGGTGCAGCTAAGAGGAATTCTGCCCATTTTCCTAAAAAATGAGTACAAACCGATGCCTTTGCAAAAGGACGGCGAGGAGGAGCCACGCGCACCAGGAGAAGGCAGGCAGGTAGGATACCCTGGGGCAGGGAGAAGCTCTCCAGCTTGTGTAACTTGCCAAGGTAGAGAATTGCTCTGACAAGTTAGGCAGGCTTCTACAGCAGCTACGAATCTGATCCTATAAAAAAACAAGTATCAACAACTTAATCACATGCCTGGGTCACTTAGCAGCAAGGGCAACACGGTAGCAAATGTTGATTTTTTTTTTTTTAAAGCTTTGTTTGTTTTTTAATATAAAATGGGAGTGAGGAGTGAAACTTGGGTGGGGCTTTCTGCTGCTGACTGGGAGGAAAAATAACATCTTTGCAACAGCTCCTGCCTTGTTTTTGCTCTCCCTCAAGAGCACGGGGCTCTCCAGGCTCAGCCAGGGCTGATAATGCCGCAGTTTTTTCCAGGGCTCACAGATCCCAGGTTGTTCTGCAGCCCAGACTAGCTTTGATACCGTCTCAGCAGGTCCCATGGGCTGAGCTGGAGTGGGCTGAGGGCAGGAGGTTTGGCTCAATGCCTGGCACAGCCGTGACCAGGAACCTGAGCGACACCGACGCATAGCGCCCGTGCGACAGCGCAGCCCCATTAACCTCCCTGCAGCGGGGAGCGCAGGCTTGCTGAGGTGGCACAGAGCTGACGGGGCAGCCACCAGCACCTTCCTCTTCCCGGCGGAGGTGTGAAAGGCACCCCGGGTGGTGCATGCACCCTTTGGGCAGCGGTGAGGAGGAGAGGGAAGGCTCACCAAAGGTCTGTGTCCAACCAGATCACTCACCGCCTGGTCAGATTTTATTGCTCACGGTCGGTTGTTTTTTTTTTCCAAAGACACATGTCAAAATCATCTTGTCTAAAAGTGTCTCAAAGTGAAACACTTTGTTTTAACTCACAGAAACCTCTGGGGTTTGTACTGTTCTGTCTCCACCTCCCTTTATTTTCTGCGGTGACAGAGACCCCAAGACTCAAATCAACCAACAAACCACTTTGTTGTTGTCACAATTTTTAAAGGAAAACCCCGTCTTTACCCACTTCTCTCATGCAACATCAAATTTTAGATTCGCAGATCTTACACTTGGGGTCCATTTTCCATAATTCTGTTCATGTTAGACATAGATTATTGCAGTGGGCCACAATACCAGCACAGTGAATGGTCTACCTGCCTCCTTCATCGCAGGAAGTGCAGCAAAGCAGACAGAAAGCAAGCAAAGCTTTGCTGTCCTGCACCGTGAGGTCCTCAAGTAGATGCAGCTTTTCCTGGCAAAGCTAAGCTTTGCTGACGAATCCTGTGTTCACACCCGACGCTGGAAGAGCCGCACAGGGCCGGATTCCTGCCTCCTCACACCCCATCCCACATGGCTAGGCCAGCAGCCGGCTATGGGACACGCTTGGCTCAGCTGTTTCCTTTTGACCTCCCTGCACCATGAAAGCAGCGCAGCCTCGAGTGTGACTACAGTGATGCTGCCATGAAAATATAGGACGGGAAAACTAGTTTTAGCAGAGCATGACACCTTCCTACTAGCATAACTGTTCACATCAGCAGTCTTACCAGCATCAGTCTCCCTGTGAAAATACAGATTACCTCCCTAACTGAAAGTCTTGTACGGGTGCGAGCACTGTGGGGAGATACGCACCCTGCACTACCCGGTAGGAAGAGTTTGCACCTTGCAAAGTGTCCTGGTTTAAAGGAACGAGAAATTTAAAGGAGAATTTTGTTTTCCCTTTAAAACCAGCTTGTTCTAAGGAATGCCTTTTTCAGCCGCAAGAGGATACAAGATGGAAGGGATACAGGACCTAATAACCCACCTGGAAACACTTTGCCTGGAAAGGCAGTTCAACGAATTTGGGGATTGGGCCAAAGAATTATCAGACAGGCCTTGCTTGATACGATTTGGGTTTGTGGGCAGCTTTTACAGCCCAGCAGGATTTCCCAAAGCTGAGGTGCTCTTAAGCTGCCCGTATATGTGCCTGGCCCTTATTGCAGTCCTGGCTGTTGGCCAAAGCAGTTCTGTTTGTGAGAGAGTGAACAAGTGAGGATCATTACAACTTGGAAGCAGCACAGTTCTTGCTCACTGAGGACTCTGGAGACACAGAATGGGACAAAAAAAGTACAGAAATGTGTCAGCACATGGGAGCGGGTAAGGAGATGGCACGCTCCGGCAAATTTCAGCTATTTGGTCTGCAGGCTGTGGGATAACTCATATGCAGAAGCAGGTGAACCTGGATGCAGGAGACTAAAAAGTTTCCTGCAAGACCTGTGCCTATCATCTCCCGCATCGAGGCGATCGCACATCTGCAGATCTTTGTTGTGAGGGTTGGGTTCCAGCGGCTTCTCCTCAGCTGTGACTCTGCCTCTCAGCCTTCATGGTCACACGTGACCATATGGCCTCTGGAGCAGCACTGCAGTGTTAAAAAATGCGAGAGCACTCAGAAGTCTACACCAGACCCTCTGCTGCACTCTCTTCAATAAGAGGGACACCCCCCCATATTTTTTCAAGGTAAAAAGGACTCCTAAAGAAACCATCCAACCTTCTGCAGGGGACCCACAGACAGCATTTCCAAATGAAAATTTATGGATTTTTTAGCAATATCTTATTTGGGGGTGGGGGGGGTGGGGTTGGGGAAAAGAAAGGAGGAAAGAAGGAAAGAAAAGTAAGTTCTATAGAAAGCTGCCATTCTTCACTGAATCAAAAATAGAACTTCTTGGATGTTTACCAACCAGGCATTTTTGTGTGGAAAACACTAACTCTGCAGATTGGGCACTGTCCAAGGAAAAATACACACCGGTTTTGGACAGAAACAGACTTAGGGTCTAGATGTGTTCACTCTAAAATACCTGCCAAACAGTCTCTGCAATGGCAGGACGCGAGACACTCACAACGCCTGTTATTTTTCTATAGCACATTATGGGTTGGATATCGGTCTCTGACTGTTTGTCCACAGTGGTTTTGGGAGGTGTCGGTGAGTCCTGGAGAGCAGCTTGCCCATTGCAGTCAGTGGAGATCCAGTCAATACACTTACTGGAGTCCCGGAAGCTTTTTATCTGGGTCTGACATCTGCATTTCGATAGATGACTTATTCCCTGCACTGCACTGTAGTGAGGAGACCGAAGGGAAGGGATGTCAGAGTGTGGCTTTTCAGGGCTGGTAACAGGACTCTTTTGTTTGGTTCAAGTGTCTTTTTCTGAAGAGTAAATGTATGCTTAGTATGAGGCAAAGCACAGAAGGAACAGGAAACAAGTTGGGAAATTGGCCATTCCCTGTGCTGTGATGGGATTTGGTGTTTGCTTGAATGTGGGGATAGCTAAACTGATACCCACTGAAGTCAGTGTTTCATGCTTGGTATTGATGCTTGTCATGAGTCTTTGGGCCATGGATGAGAATAGGAAATGGGAGCACAGATTTTAGCTTGTGGGGCTTCCTCCTCCTGTTGAAAAGTCTCAGACCTCCCCTCAGTCTATATTTGACCTCATGCATGGTAAGGAAAATTTGGGATATTTTTTTTTCCCTAGCCCTTTTTGAACTCTCCTTCTTTCTTCAATGCTTGTTTTAACAGTATTGGAGCACCCACCTTTTCCATCTGCTTGCCTGCATATACCTGCCCCTGCAGTTCTTCCCCCCCATGTTTCACCTGTGCTGAACGTGTGTGTACGGAAGGCACAGTGCTGAAATGCCTCTTTGGTTCTGCACCAGGAGCAAACTCTTTATCCGGATGGGTTTATGTTCCCTCGCCCTGCCTGTTCCCAAGCTCACATGTCGCCGTAGGAGCCACGCACTGTATGTATCCCCAGAGCAGGACCTTCTGCCTGGGGCTGCACTGAGAATACCCAATTGTTTCACTTTTGTTGAGGGAGAAGCCCGTGTTCATATTCTTGCCTGGGACGCAGCACAGCTCTTCAGCAAAAAAACTTCACAATACTGACTTTATCAGCCAGAAGAAAGCTGAACTCTTGAGTTTTTCCAAAGAGGTTCACAACAAGCTTGGCTAGAGCCTTGCACCAGTGGGCTGCGTCCTCTGAGGGCCCGTGGCTAGGACTGCACAGAAGAACACTGCCACTTGTGCAAGCAGTCTCTCTCGGCCATAAGCACATGGAGCAGTTCAGTATCCTCTTCCTTCTCCACTTGCATGCTCCATTCACTCAGAAGGACGCCAGAAATTGGACAGGATTCAGCAGCCCCAATGTCTATATGTCTGTGTATGTCTGCAGGTAGGTATGCATCCGTGTGTATAAAAGGTGGACTAAACACCGTTCTTGCTTTTGGACAGTATAAAACCAGCGTTTTTGCTGGTGGTAACTTCCATAGGGTAAAGAGAAAGCACGGCAGAGCTGACCCCACACAATATCATCCCTGACAGGGCCGGAGAACTGGCCTCAGCCATACCCTTATCAGCTCTAAGCTGCATTCCCCAGTGGAGGCCAAGTGAAAGGTTATGTGCCTGTTTGGCAGCCTGTCACTTAGGGAAGCTCAAGGAAGGCTAAGCCAGAAGCCACCTGATCTTAGCTAATGAGCTAATGAGGAGACTGGGACTGTACTGAAAGATGCCCTGAGAAGGGAGGAAGAGGGAACAGAGGCGCCAAGCCGGCCCCTCTGTCTCCACCTCTCCTGCGGAGATGCACTAGGTCAGGACATGGCACGGCAGAGGCTGAGAGTAGGGACAAGGGTGGGAGGTTCCCAAGGAGCAGTGCAACCCTAGCTCTGGGAGGCTGGGTCTGGCATGAAGGTGTGAGCAGGCTGGGACTTTAATTGCTCTGGAAGAGGCAGAACATAATGACTGAGCAGAAAAGTTAAACTAGGTGGGTTTTATTGACTGAGAAAACACTGGGAGGTGGTGGCTGACCCTTAGGAATAGGATAGGTGAGACAGAAAGCATCTGTGATAAGGGGGTGGAGGTGATATTAATGTCTTCTGTCAAGGGCTGGCACGTGCTCCCTCACGTCTGGGCCTATCAGACATGAATCTTAGGGAGCTGATTTCCAGGCACCTCCCTTCAACCAGGCAGCAGGCACTGATGAACCGTTTACATCAGAAACACCTGTTTTTGTCTCTCTGGGCATAAGCAAAATAGGAAATCTGCCACCTCAGGAGGCGCCTTTGTCTATGCCCTGAGCCAGCTTTCAGCGAAGGAGAGGGAGACCTGCTTTTGGGAGTTCCTGCTGGGGTGCCTGTGGCTGCAAACGTGCAGTCGTGCTTGTGGAAGCCCCTGTAGCTACTGCATGCTCATGACAGCCATGTGCAGAGGGCCCTGAGGGTCAGGAGGCTCTAGACAAGACCACCTTTCCTCCAAAATGCCTGACATCCAGGAATACAGGAACCAAGGGTTTGCTCATTTGAAGGTCAACAGTATGGGGACAGAGCTGCTCCAAAGAGAGATGTCAGGTCCAGGGCCTCGGCTGGGATCCACCGGGCACAAGGGAACACGTCTGCAGCAGGGAATAGTGCCTGTGCTGTTATCTGCTGGTGGAAAGGGGTGATGCTGGCCTGCCAGCCTCTCACCGGTGTGGGGATGCCTATGCAACCTGGTCTAGTGGAAGGTGTCCCTGCCCATGGCAGGGGGGTTGGAACTAGGTGATCCTTAAGGTCCCTTCCAACCCAAACCATTCCATGATTCTGTGATCTTGCAACACAGCCGGGGCAGAGATGACCACGCAACCTGAGGTAGGTGTGAAGAAAAGCACCACAGGATAGTGGTGAGATGGTTTGGCACAGGCCTACACAACCCCCAGAGCCATCCAATTCTATACCCAGTGGATTTACTGCAGCTCAAAGGATTATTTACTAAGACCACCTTTTTTTTCCCCTTTTTAAAGGAAAAAGTGGTGTCTCATCAAAAGATAGTGTAAGGCAAATAAACCAAATACAGTAAAGCCGCTGTGTCAGGAAGTGCAGCACAAACCCACATCCCATCAGAACTAACCCGCTTTTAGCTTCACATCCAAAAATATTAGTCCATTTATTGCCCATTAAAAATTCCCTTTGTCTCTTCTCAGTTGTGGTGCATGCTTGAGATGTTAAAGATGGCATTGTCAGTCTTTAAAGTAATGTTTGAGATCTATTTACTCATTAACTTTCAAATGCAGGACACTTTCAAAACCTTTTCCTAAGGGCATCCCTGTGTTCTGTTTGAAAGTTACTGTTGTTTTCCCACCTACCCTGAAGGGCTGTTTACGATACCATCTCTCCCTTTTAATCCTCTTTTCCTTTCATGTCTAACAAACAGTGTTGAACAGAATGCAGGGGCAAAAGGCAGATCTCACACGTTATAATCATCTATAGTTAACTGAAGAAATGTGTCTCAATTAGAGGTCTCATTTTGTAAATTAACGCTTAAGAAGCTTTTTCCTATGTATTTTCCAGATAAAACCTGTCTTTCCAGGCTCCAGGTTTGTATGGATAATAACTTGGATAAGGTGTTTCTAGAATTGGCCCTGTGAGTGCCGTGCACTCTGTACAGTGACTGGGCTGCCACAGAAATGATTTAGCTTAGGAGACCCTACACAGAGGGATGTCTTGAGAAGTGCACACAGGCAAGTGGGCAGTACTGAGATGTTGAACTATGACAGAAAATGTTACGCTTCAAAACTGCCCACTGTTTCTGGGCTTTTACTTTTACAGGTTTTCTCGATTTCTCCAGCTCTTTTTGCCCTATATCTGAGCACTTTTAAGACCGTGAACACGTTTATCTTCACAACTTTTCCATGGGGCGGTGTGGGACTCCACGTTACACAGATCTGAGAGGCAGAGACTGAGGCTATCATTTGATGAGCACTTCTTTTAGCAGCAGTGCCAACACGAGCATCGCCTGATCTCCCCTTCCCTTCTCCCACCGCTCACTCACCCCTCAGCTGTGCCAGTTTCAAAGCTGTGTGGGAAACAAATCGCAGAACACATCCAGGTTAAAAATAGCTGAGAGAGAGAGAGAAATGAATGCCAGAACCTGGACTGACGTTCCTACATGTACATCCAAAGCCAATACAACCAGACTCTTTAAGCTCAGATTCAACCTGTCTGTCCAGCTCCATTAATAATTCTTACCTGATTTCATATAGGACAGAAAGGTAGAAGTTTCAAAAACTATCGATTTCCTTTCTGAATTTTGGGCAAATTGATGGCGGGGTGAGGGATAGAGACGCTAATTAGAGAAATACAGCCAGCAGCCAACTGGCTAGTGAGTGCGTGCACGCTGGCTGACTGTCCATGCGTTAGGTGGTCAGCTAATATCTGCCTTAGGTGGTCAGCCAGTACCTGGCTGCTGCCCAATGAGGAGTCCTAAGGCATATAGGGAGGGGAGAGTTGGGCTTGTTGCAGCTATTTTATCTTAGGAGGAGGGGAGAGAAGGGAGATGACTATGAAGTGAGGGTCACAGACCCAGAGGAAACCAAGTGCCATTTAGTTCCACTGCTCACAGAGCAATTTGTTTCCAAAAAGAAGCAAAATTCTATAAAATAAGACCTCTTCTGCCAGTGAGCCTGTAAATCAAGTGAATAGTTTCTCATCCAATTTGTGAGGAAGCTGAGAGCTCAGCTTCAGATTCCTGTTCAGACTCCAGCAACCACTTCTGCTTTTAGCACTCCGAACATTGATGGAAACCACAGATACTGATTTCTTTCCCATACTCCAGTGTCACTTAAAGCCCTTGTTTCTCCTGAATAACTCTTTTAAGCACTTGCTTCATCTCTGTTCCTACCTGCTTCCTTCCTAATCTACAACAGCTTGCCAAGAACTCTGCTCCATTCTCCTCTTTCGTATCCTTTGTGCCTCCCCTCTGGCCGATGAATTGCCTCACACAGGGTTGAACACAGAATATGGAGCGTATTGTATCTGAAAAATTATTGGTATTTTGGCGCAAACAAAAGTTGGCTTTTCCTGCCCACTTCACAGGGAGAACTCATGTCTCCTTGCCACTTTCGCTGACCTGCCGAGGGGACTGGATGGGATGGGAATCACACGGTGGAACAGGAGCCATGGGACACCATGGATGTAGTCCATGGACAGAAGTGGAAGGGTCTTTATGTTTCTGTGCTCATACCTTCTTTTCAGGAGCCCTCCTAAATGAGACTTTTGCCATCAGCTCTTCTGCAGTCTAGGGTGTGCCCTCTGCCATGCCCAGGAGACGGAATGCCAAGCAGGCAGTGCTTGGATGTAACACTGGGGATGCCAATGAAGTGGTGAGGCTGCTTCCCTCTCTTCCTACCGTATGTGGGTTTCTGTAGCCTTTGCTCTCCCCAGTAGCAGAAGTTACCAGCACCATAGGCAGGTCTGGGGCTTCTCTAGGTGGGAAACCAGAGGTTTTGGGCAGCTGGGGGGATTTTCCTGGTGTTGGAAATCCCCAGGTGCAATAATCCAGTGCAGTGGGCTCTGTGCCATCCCCGCTGCAGACACCCAGGAACATTACTGGGAGTTGCACCCAGTGTGATCCGTTTGCAGATACTCCGGTCTCACCACAGGTATGGAGCAAGGTGTGACGGGAAAAGCCTCAGACGGTCCCCGGGGAATCTGCTTGCCTTAATTCCCTAGTCCTTGCACACCTCTGGGTCCGCTCCAGTCCACGCACCAGAGTAGCTGCTAGAAGTAAGCTCAGCTCCTGCAAGAGGAGCATCTCCACAGACCGTCCTAGCACTGATTTCACTTCCAGAACTAGTTTCTGTAGAGATTTTTTTTTTTCCCCCCAAATGGAAGAATACAGCTATTATGCAAAGGTGCCACTGGGGACCTGTAAAGGAGCTCTAAAGGAGAAGCTAGGGCTGCCTTGCTGGAAGGGAGTGATAGAAGGTCCCATCCCCTCTCCTCACCAGACACGGGACTGTAGGAGGTGCTGGTGAATCCTTACCAACATGGAGCAGCCTCATGCAGAGCGGAGCAGCCCTTCCATTGCTGTAAGTTAGGATCTGGCTCTAACCTCAGGCAACTACAGAATTTGGAGAAGTGGTGGCAGGGAGGAATGATCAGAAAGCTGGCAGAATTGTATAATTGGTGTATCAAAGGCCCTTCTCCTCTCCTCCAGACACATTTTAACAGTACGCTATTTTATTCTACGTGTCAGTAAACAAGAAAATCATTACTGATAAAACTTGCCTTAAGCAAGAAGACACATGTGAACAATAAAGCACGAAGAGCCACATTTTCAAAAGTGTGTGTGCAGCTATGTCTATTGTACAATGTATAAGCAGCATGTGGTCTGGATGTGGCAAGCAGCAACGGGAGAGGAAAAGGGGAACAGATGGAACCTGTACATGAGTGACAAGAGCGGACGTAGGCTCAGATCGAGTTTTGTAGTGTGCAGAGGCTGAGCTTTTGAAAAGCCTTAAATAATAACCACATTTTAAGGAGGACTGCATCAATGGGGCATGCAGATAAGCACACCGAATGGTGAAACGGCAGAGGAGGCAGCGGTGGAGACAGTGATATATACAGAGCATATGAGAAGTTCAGTCTGACCCGCCGGCCATGCGTACAATCAAAGGTGCGCACATTTCAGAAACATCAGCCTCCCTGAAACCTCAATGACTTAGCAATAAAACATCAGGAAACGTTAAGTCGGGGTCGGAAAGGTCTGAGAATTCCACACAGCTGAAATAAAGATTGAGCAAGAGGAATTAGCATCAAGAAATGAGATTCAGATGTTTAAAGCTGATTGTCTGAACCAAGTTAATATCATGTGCCATGTTTCACTTCAAAACGTTTGGATCCTGCAGCTGGGGAGCCCTTCCCATGATTGTGAAATGCAGCAGCTCACTGTATCTGAGAAGGCTGGGATGGATGTGTCCACCTGGACACAAGCAGGTTATAAATGGTGAATTGGGATTACAGCCTGTACTGTCCCAGTCGTTTTACCAGTACCCTGAGCCACTAGCACAGAAAACAAGCCCTGCAGCAAGGCCCTATGAAGCTCCTACCTTCCCATATTCTGGAAGTGCCCTGTTTCTCCATCCATCTCCCCAGGGACTGAAAATGCTCAACCTTCTCTTCCCAACTGTGCAGCGCTCTGATGATCAGCATCCTTTGCTCTCTTACATTCAGCGTATTCAACAGAACACCTATTCAGCTCTCCAGCCTTTCCAAGGGAAATTATCCTATCCTTCCCTTCCACCAAATCTAGTGTTGGGGTTCACAGCTCTAGAAAATTGCATGTACAAACCTGCAGTGGTATTCACATTTCCACTCCTCTTCACACATGCGCAGAAACAAGCTTTTACCCGTATTAATGCAGTCCAGCACTATGGCCACCTGCGTGGGACACTGCAAGTCTGCAAACCCTGCACACTTCCAGTGCTAAACGTTGTATTCAGGCAGATCTCAGATGGGTTTTTGTCAATTTACAGATATACAGGTATTACATAATCTCCTTCAGCCTCTCAAAGTAATCAGGGTGTCCAAAAGTGCCTTCCTGAAAACCACACCTTGCAGGCAATGAGAATCCCATAGGTATGAGGGTTTTGCAGGCTGGCAACTCATTTGGATTGTAGCTTCGTTCAATTATTGCTGGTGGGAGCAGCTCTTTCCTGGCAATCCTTGAGTGAGAAACTAATTAACTGGAGACAAGTGTAGAATCTGTAACAACACTCCTCCCTGCACTATCTGCTCAGGGTGACCACGTCTCAACCGGGGTAATGTCGTTCAGAAAAATGAGACAATAGAGATAGTAGATATATTAGACAATAGAGATATCCTACATCTTCTTCCCTGCTCTGTTCACATGTGTTTTCATGGCAGCTGGACATCCATAATGCCATTATGGGCCAAAGCTCTCTCTGGTACATCTCTAGTGAAGCTCAAGACAAATTTGACACTGTGATTTATGTTGTGAACAAAAGAGACCAGGGTGTGTTCTCTCACCCGTCAGCAAGTAGCACAGCAAAGCTCTTACATATGGCAAACTCCCTTCCCACAGCCACCCCCTCAAACACAAACGGGTGGCTGGCTGGGAGGAACAGCATCTCAGAGGAGGCTCAGAGCTGTTCCAGGGGATGCTTGAACCCAGGCCTGAGCCTGTCCCCTCTCCAGGGCCAGATACAGCCAGGACAAAGTCATTTCTCATCTCCAGCACTTGCTGATTTCAGAAGACTCTCTGTGAAGTTCAGCATCTCCTAAGTCTTTGCCGTGGTTTAGCCCCAGCTGGCAACCAAGCACCATGCAACTGAATGCTTGCCCACGCAACCCAGGTGGGATAGGGAAGAGAATCGGAAAAAATCTCATGGGTTGAGATAAAAACTGTTTAATAAAACAGGAAAGGGAGAGGAAATAACAACAATAATACCAATAAAGGAATATACAAAACCAAGCGATGCACAACGCAACAATTGCTCACCCGCCAGTGACTGATAACTCGTCCCTGAGCAGTGATCCCAACCCCAGACAACTCCCCTCAGTTTATATACTGAGCATGATGTGTTACGGCATGGAATACCCCTTTGGTCAGTTTGGGTCAGCTGTCTTGGCTGTGTCTCCTCCCAACTTCTTGCAGAGACGAAGCTGGGAGGAGAGCAGCAGTATGAGAAACTGAAAATGTCCTTGGAATAGAAGCACGACATGGCAACAACTAAAACACCAGTGTTACCAACATTCTTTTCCACACAAATCTAAAATATAGCCCCACACTAGGTAGTCTGAAGAAGATTAACTATCCCAGCCAAAACCAGGACACACTTGAAACTGAAGTGCCCAGCCTGCGTTTTCCACTCATGCTATGGGAAGTTAGTTGGGGTTTGCTCTGTTGCTGACAGCTTGACATTTCCATGTGCAGCTCCTCCTGTTTCCTTTTCCGACATGCATCACACAGACGCAGAGAGGCTGCACAAATGTACCACAACGGTGACAAAAGAGGATGTTCCTTACTACAGTGAAGCTTTTTATGTGCCTAGTCAACATCGAAGCAGCAGAGGCAGACCTGGGCAAGCGCCACCTGATGTCGATATCTGTACCCATGTCCTGAAGATAGGAACCTTGGTGCCAATGGCTACCTGAACTCTGTGTCCACGGGTCCCATCCCTCCTGGGATGCCACCCAGCATACTCAGACATCAGTACTTAGGGGCTGGGAAGCATGCTGGGGCATTTTTTGATTTAAAATTTGCAGCACCACTGCTGCCTTGTAGAGAGCTGGGTCATTTACTGCTAATGGTGGTGTGGGTGGCATACATCCCCATGTGTCCCCAGCACTGGATGAGACCTCGAGGAGAGATCACATGGACATGTACCAAACACATCTCTGATATGAACAGGTCTATTTCCACTTCCTACGTGGGCCACATAGGAAGAAGGCAGGACTTGCTGCCTGGAGCCCATACCTGCCCACAAGCCTCAGCATCCTAGCCATATGGCACCTCTGTCTGGGGACCTCCTGGCTATACGGTACCCACCTGTACCTGGCAGAGAGCTGGCACAGCCTGTGGCACCATCCCACCTTGCTGCAGCTGTGTTGTCTTCAGCAGTCCCCCTCACCCCACTCCATCAGCACAGAGTGAGTGGTGCCAGTCACATCGCAGAGGAGCAGAGGATGTGGTACCTGAAACAAGGGAGGGATTTTAACCCCCTCTGCTTTTCCCTTGGCCCCCCACATTACACCTGCCATTAGAATGACCAAAATGATCCAGTGATGTCACTCGCCAGCCTTAGAAAAGCTCAAAACGATGCTTAGAGGCACATCCCTGACCAGTTACTTGTCCCCCAGGCCTGTGATTCACTCCCCACGCAGCACTGGGTGACTGCATTTTGCGTGCCTTGGGATACGAAACATGCTATTCTTTGCTCAGGTCTAGGAAGGCTCTGATGCGTGTTGGAATGTCTCTGGCTTGTTACAATTAAAATTACTACTAATTTCATGGGGGAAGCATTTTCATGCATTGCCTTTTTTATAGAGGACTCCCAAACCACCAGACACGCAACACAAAGGAATCAATAAACACCTTGGCATGGTGCTTTCCTTGCCTAAATTTGCATCGAGCTTGTTTACAGCCAGCAGGCCAGGAGAAAAGGGTCATTTATAATATGCTCTGTGGCGCTGCAGGCCTGAATTTCAGAAGTCAGCAGCTTTGATAAATTCTTGACGCGGCTTGCAGACACAGCTAAGAATGTCTCTTCCGCCTACTGCAGGAAGCTGGTCGCTGTATCAAAGATCAAAGTTGCTCACACCAACGCAGGAAGGTGATATTCAAGCAAAAAGGAACTACAAATGCTTTTATTTGGATGCAGGCTTTTGCCTTTGTACATGTATTGGTCTCTAAATGTGACCATAAACCGCTTGAATCAATTGAAAAAAAAAAAACCCAGCCCTTGCTGCAGCACCACCCAGATTACTGACAGGCTAATCCTCCTGTTGCAGCGACAAGATATTCCGTTATCAAGATGTTTGATATGACTTTGAAAAGATGGGTTTATCGAAAATCGTATTAGAGGCTATTTAGAGTGTCTAATGACCTTAAGTGGCTGTGCTTTAAAAAGGCTAACAAAAGAGTACGTAATCTGAAATGGGCATACATCGCAGGGAAGTAACTCCCCTCTGTTACACCTACGGCATCTGCACAACCAGCAAAGGTTTACCAGGAATTGAAACTCAATGAATCAGATAATTATTTAATGGAAATAAACTAAAATAAGGCTTTTTATACATCTCCTAAAATCACAAAGGTAGAAGAATCATGCTAACCTCCTGAAGTTCACCAAGGCCAAGTGCAAGGTCCTGCACCTGGGTGGGGGCAATCCCAAGCACAAGTACAGGCTGGGTGGAGAGTGGATAGAGAGCAGCTCCGAGGAGAAGGACTTGGGGGTACTGGTGGATGAAAAGCTGGACATGAGCTGGCAGTGTGCACTGGCAGCCCAGAAAGCCAACCGTATCCTGGGCTGTATCAGGAGAAGTGTGGCCAGCAGGTCGAGGGAGGGGATTCTGCCCCTCTACTCTGCTCTGGTGAGACCCCACCCGGAGTACTCTGTCCAGTGTGGGATCCTCAACATCAGAAGGATATAGACTGGTTGGGGCGAGTCCAGCGGAGGCCACGAAGATGCTCAGAGGGCTGGAGCTCCTCTGCTATGGGGACAGGCTGAGAGAGTTGGGCTTGTTCCGCCTGGAGAAGAGAAGGCTCCGGGGAGACCTTATAGCACCTTCCAGTACCTGAAGGGGCTACAAGAAAGCTGGGGGGGACTTTTTACAAGGGCCTGTAGTGACAGCACAAGGGGTAACGGGTTTAAATTGAAAGTGGGGAGGTTTAGATTAGATATCAGGAAGAAGTTCTTCCCGGAGAGGGTGGTGAGGCACTGGAACAGGTTGCCCAGAGAAGCTGTGGATGCCCCATCCCTGGAAGTGTTCAAGGCCAGGCTGGATGAGGCTTTGAGCAACCTGGTCTAGTGGAAGGTGTCCCTGCCCATAGCAGGGGGGTTGGAACTGGATGGTCTTTAAGGTCCCTTCTAGCCCAAACCATTCTTTGATTCTATGATTCTATGAATAGATCCTTTTCAGAAGTTGTTCTGACACAAAGCGTCCCTGGGATAAGCCACAGCTAGGAAGGAGTGTTAAGAAACTTTTGGTTGGCTCAGGTAGTTTTGATGCAAACTTGACTGCTGCAGGACTGTCACGGAGAAAAGATGGGCAGGGGGATGCAACCGAGCATGTCTCCCCTCTCTTGTCCTCTCTCCTCCCTTCCACTACAGGATAGGAAACCTGGGAAAAGAAAAATAAACCGTATTTTTAAATTGGTTCAGTGGATCTAGCTGGGTCTTGCACACAAACAGGATTCACGAGCATTTTAGGCTGATTTCCTTTCGTTTCTGGTTTTTCTGCATCCCCGCTCTGTTCTGGTGTAGTATTCTCCAGCTCCCTGTACAAACAGGATCTTTCCTCAACAATGTTCTGCCACATCATCTTCCTTCCTTTGTATACAGGCCGATAGCGCGTGTTACACTCCACACGGCTTCCTAAGGCACCTTGTTTCTCAACGCCAGCAAAAAACAGGAACCAAAAGCAAAGCGGCAGTCAAACACTAAATTCTCGCCCTAGTTTAAAACTGAACCCTTTGAGAGTTTCCGATTCGAGATGACTTTTCAGTTAACGGATTTTTTCTAGTTTAGTGCTCTGGGGGCCGCGCTGCAGGATCTGTGCAAATGAGGCACTCCTCCTCCTTATCAGATTCAAGTGCCTCTCCGCCGAGGTCTGCAACACTGACCCACGCTTTTCCTCCTTTGGGCTTTTTTTTTTTCATTTGGGTGTCGAAAAGTGAGGCCAGCTGAGCAAAGTGCACGTTGCCTCTTGCTGTTCGCCTCTTTCCTCCCGCCTTGTAAGGCTGGCTGCCTGATTTTTGGCTCCGGGGAGGTTAGACAGCATGTCTTCAGGGAGAAGAGAAAAACCACAGGGTGCACTGCACATTGCACAAACGCTCTTGTTATTCTGAGGCCTGAAGAAAGGAGGAAGGAAGCTTGAGGCTGGTGGTTTGGCAGGTGTGAGGCCTTTTTTTACACAGACATCTGTTTTAAGTGGTAGCTCTGGGCTCGGGGATGAGTCGGGAACGCCCGTCACCCCCACCCCTTCTCCGTGTCACGGCACAAAGGGGTTTGGGGCTCCCAAAGAAGCAGTCACCCGCTTGCTCAAGCTGTGCTTGGGGACACTGCTCTCTCGTCTTTGTGGAGCAAAGCTGCGAAGTGAGACGATTCCTCCCTGCCAACCGCCCGAGACGGAGGTGCTGCCGCCGCCGCACCGGCACGCACAAAATGGACGGGGCGGGAGTACAAAATGGGCGGACGACGACACCTACGCTGAGCTTGACACAAAGACCTGAGGAGAACAGTCTGGGTGCTGCCATGTACACCACCCCAGAATGAACCTTTCTAATCCCACGGGGTTATTTCTAGTGGTTTAGGTAACCCAGCTAGTGAACCCATTACAGTCTTGGACCAACGGCTTCCTTTGGCAGGATGCTACAGCACTCTCTCCGCTAAGCCTTGCGCCACATCTGAAGGAATTCATTAGTGCTTGGCGGTTAATTACCTTGGAATAACATATCTGTGATCCCCATGCTGTAAACAGTCTAGAAAGAAACTGCAGTTCTCAGGGCTGGACCCCGCTCTCCTAAAAAAGAAGTGTGGGGAGGAAAAAGAGGTTTGCATATCCTCCCCAGTGGGGATTCTCTGGAGCAAGTGAGTGTTGAGCCACACTGTTATTTTAAATGACAATAAGTTCTTTCTCCTGCAGTTCACTGCGGCCTTTAATGGACATTTAGCAACTGAAGTGTCTTTAAGCCTGCTACTCCTCAGTTATAGATTGCTGAAATTGGTCCGTGAATTCAGAAGTTACTGGGGGAAGGGCAGACAGGCTGAGAAGCACAGACTGAGACACGCATACAGCTGCTGATGGAATCACAGACCCTCACTGCCACGAGAAACCAAGCTGAAGCCATTTCAAGGTGAGGGACTGTGGGTAATCCCTCCCAACACAACCATTAGTACATCCCAAAATGCACATCCTGGTCCGCCGTCAGGGAGTCAGTCAAGCACGGCTTTAGACTGGGTCGGAGCAGAGCTCCGGTTTCTGAGATGGGCTTCACGGAGACTGTGGGGCTTTGTGGCTGCTTCGGAGGTGTTGAGCTGTGTTGCGCTGACGTGCCTTCGTTCAGAGATGAGCACAGGGTATGCGACACAGCGGGAGAACCCAGCTCCTCTCCTCGCTTCACGTTGCAAAGGGCAGAATAAAATCTGCCCATACCCACACCAGAATGGGCAAAATCCTGGCAAAATGAGAGGTTAGGCAGAATTTTGATGTTCTTGGAAAGGAAGACAGAAGTCCAGAAACGAAGCATCCTGCTGCCACGCTTAACGTGGTCTCTCGAGCCACCACGCCGTTTGTGTTGGCCACCCACGGGGAGCATCAATCATGAACTTTGGAGTTGGACTCTAATTTTGTTCTGAGGGTTAAAAGTAAGCCACACAAGGAAGGCTGATGTTCCAGCTTTGGTATCCTAATTTTCCCTTTTTTTTCTTTTTCCTATCTGACAAATATCAGCATGACAGCAAACAGCACCGTCCCAATTCACGCAGCGGCATGGCTTAACTGTGACGCTACGTAGTTAGTGAATTGACGATTCGCTCTGGCGTGGCCCTAAATTGTGCCATTAACATGTGGTTACAGTCAGAGAATACATTTGGTAGGAAATGGCACCTTGTTACTTCCCAGATTATCTGCTCCCTACGGGGTAAATATTGTAAACGTCATGCAGAGTTTTAGCAGCAACATCCCTATTAAAGTCAATGGGATTGGAGCGAGGGTAAATCCAAGTGCGCAGTGCTGGAACGTTGTACCTATAAATCCTCTGTGCCTTACGCTCTCTGCTGTATTCGCTGCCAAAAGCTGCGAGTTTGCTGCCTTCGCAAGGTTCATAAAGCACAAAGGGAGGGTGTGTGCTCAGCACTGCTTCCTGTAGCACTGGCGGCAGCTACAGTGCCACAGCCCCAAGCAGGAAGGACTCGGAAGGATTCCTCGGCTCCTGGACGCCGGCTGCAGCCTCAGCAGTGGGAGGGATCCGGCTTTCGGGTGCAAGGAGCCCAGCTCACTTCTGCGCCGCAGCTACAGAGGGGGAACGGGACTTTTATAACAGCAACTACCTTTAGCCAGCAAGTATTTTAGGCAACAGCTCCTTACAGGCCCCTTCAAGGTTTCTGAAGATGAATTGACCAATTTTTCTGTAAATTTTGGTTTTTCCTTGTATCTATCCTATCACTGTAGTGGTCAATGAGTGCCTCAGTCCGTATAACAGCAAAGGCTGGGAAAGGCCCTTTCCTTGGGATAGCTACCTTACAACAAGTGACCTGAGTTTGAAAAAAAATAGCCTGCTCTCCAGTAGGCATTGTTTCATGGCTTTAATAGCATCAATGTCACCTACACGCGTGCGTCATGTCAGGCAGCATTCTGTTACTTCACTAGATGGTGTGTGGCCATGCCTGGAGGGGCAGCTGACGGGGGAGAAGGGAGAAGGATAATTCAGTGTGTAACTGGCTGCGCTGCGCTCTGGCCTCTGATGTGCCTTTAATGATGTGGATCTACGACTTAACGTTTCAAGGGTGAGAACTGGATTTCCAGCATCATGAATAGGATGTTGAAAACACCTTCATTTTCAAAAAGCTGAAACTTTTCCCTGAAGAATACCCTTAAATCAGTAGTGGGGCAAGATTGGTGGAAAAGAGGTTTGTTAGACCAAGCTATTTCCTAGGCAAAACACGCTTTAGGGACACAAGTTCTTCAGATCTGAAACAGGACTGAAGAAGGGCTTCCGTGTCTTGCAAGGGTGTCTGCTTTCTACAACGCGGTCAGCTGGTCTAGTAAAAGACCTTATCTCTTCCTACAAATCCTGCCTTGCTTATAGCCGGACACCATCACTGCTGCTACACTACTGAAATAACACCCAAAACTTTGTGTCGTCCTTCAAAAGGCAAGCCATAAGGTTAATTCGTGTTCTCACTTTCCCTGGTGTAAACTGCGGTGTAGCTATCCTCTTTGGCTCTTCTATTAAGTACTTATGCCTCCCGCTTTGGAGAGGAAGAAGGCCCAGCACTGCCCCGAGGCACTGAGTCTCTTGGGAAAACATTAAATCACCCTTGCGGGGTGCTCGCAGTGCACACGAAGTAAGAAATGGGAAATTTGGGAAATGGGCATTAACTCTTCAAGGTGTCAGACATGAATTGCAGAAGTACCTGGATTAAAGACGTTACCGGTTCCCTAGCGCACACGCCAACAGTGAAGTGAGGTTTGGAAGGGTTGGGTGGCCAGCCGGCGGCGAGCACGCCGGCTCCCTCGGCAGCCCGGGGGCTGAGTGAATGTGCAGTTTATCAACTGGCCTAAGCTATCCACAGCTGGGCTCTGGCCAAAAGTCAGCTCTCTCCCCTCTGCTGATACTTGTGCTGTAGGGTCAGCAGCGCTCGGGCCTGACTGGTGTGGGTACAATCCTCCCCTCCTTTTCGGGAGGGTTGATTTTCAGTCGGCTCAGTTCGAACTGGCTGGCCAAGTGGCTGGGTGGACGCTGGGGCTGGCACAAGGAGGGGGTGGAGGGGTGCTGAGATGGATGGAGAGTGCAAGACTGGCCTTTCTGCCAGCGGTGGGGGCTCATCTGGCAGGAGTCAATGAAGGCTGTACACCCACAGTGGGCTTCTGCGGTACCCTCCCCAAATGCCATGGAGGGTCAGGGCAGGCAGCTGCCTCGGGATGGGATGCAAACATTCCTCTGCTCCTTTGAACACCGAGAAATGGGGTTTAACAACCATCTGTTAAAGAACGGTGCCATGAGGAAAACACATCTGATATACATGCAAGTGAGGGGTTTTCCTGTGGTATTTAGGCCTAAGGTGTTTACTATTTTACCATCCAGCTATGCACTCAACCTGCAGATGTGTTCAGTGCAACACATGCACTAGATTTAACACCTGCTGCACCACGGTGACAGCTACAACCGCAGCTTATGTCCTGGGTATCAGCCACCAGTGCCACAACATGGGCACCACTCTCTCCAGAGAACAAAATGATGCCCAAAACCAAGTGCCTTCCCTTGTTCTTTACGGCTGATGGCTGTTCCTGGTGGGGGAGAGTATTTGTGGTAGGTGCCTGGCTTGGTGGAGGGCGTTTGGTGAGGTGCCAGCGCACTGCAGCTGCATGAGGAGCTGTGGGGAAGAGGATCTAGTGCTCAGACAGCGATATGGGAAAATGGGGGCAAACGCTGGCAACCGGCTGAACGAGAGGCCCGCCGGCACTCCCTGCAGAGAGGGCTCATTCCTCCCTTGCGTGTCAGGTTCGTGCGGCCACTGTGAGATGAAGCTGCACGGTAAGACAAGTTCTGCCAGGGTTAACCCGCAGCAGCCTCTCCACTAACCTTCCCCTGAAGCAAAGGAGGATTAGAGACATGTTAATGGGAGACGAAAATCGGGGTCATAGCATGGCTTATAATCAGCTCTGTAGGAAAGGCAGGTCGCTACCTAACTTATTATGCACTTCCATGAAATGCACCTCCATGTCTTTGATCAGCTCACTCAGCTACCTCAGCCTTCAAGTGCAGCTGTCTCAGCTAACTCATTTGGTTCCCATTTCCCCATGCCATCACTCAGCTCTAAAGCTGAAACATCTGGTTGAACCCAGGAAAAGCTGTAAGCGATGTCCTTACTGTTTCTATTCCAAATAGCCTATCCTTTGAAAATCACCGTAAGTGCAACACTTCTCTGCACCCAGCCACCCGTTTCCCCTCAGCCCAGGCTCACGGTTCTGGGTCTTGTTCTGCTGTTCTTTTGCTTGGTCACTACTGGGCTCCCAGGGCTCAAACCTGTCTTACTGACAGTATTATTTTGTTTGAATTCCAGGATTGTTCACATACTTCTCTCCCTGTAGTAAACTTACAGCAATGAGTAAAGATCCCATTAAGAAAGAACTGTTTGGGCTATAGAGAAATGCTGCCAACTACTGTAACAGGAAAACATTACAGCTCCCTTTTGCCCCAAAATAACATTTTCTTGCTGTGGGTAAATAGCTATTACGGTTCTTCCGGGAGCAATAATCACAGCTCTCTCTTTCTCCAAAGGAAGCGTGCAGTCCTTGGTCCCAGAGAAAAGCTCATTTCCACAAGGCATGTCCAGACAGCGTCGGCCTCTGCCCAGAGCGGGAGAGCAGAGGATGAGGACACAGGCGGAGAGGAAGCTGAGGGGGACACTCGGAGGAAGTCACTCCTGTAAGATGATCACATGACAGAAGCTAAAAAAGCATTCCCCAGCAGAATGGCACTGAAAGGACTTTGTCTGGGCTCCTCTCCGCCCGGGAAGGGGTCTTACTTGGTTTCTTCTCCCTTTCCTCCACGCCCTGGAACCTGTAATTCTGAAAGAGAGTCTCTCCATGCAGACGTCTGCAGAGGCAGGGGGTGTTCGGGCATCCAGACACCTGAGCTGTGTTTCATGCGGTGCCACCTCATTTCTGCTTTTTGAGGCAAGTCCCCTTGCCTCTGTCACCTCCTGGCCTGTTTATGTTGTATCTGCTGCTTGGGAATGTCACAGGGCCCTGGGATGTTCCCTGTGTTTTCGGGGCACCTAGAGAATAGCAGGTTCATTTTAGATGGGGTTTCCAGGTACAAAATAAAATAACCGTAAAACAAGGAAAGCAACACCATTTATCAAACTTTATGAAGAGCAGAGAGACACCATCATCAGAAGTTAGTCCTCCAGCTACAGTCTGGTTTTAGTTTGTGAGTTTTGCCCACAGGACCTTTTTCCTCCCTAAAATGCACAGGCCTTGGTCTTCCTAATTTAATACTGAGGTGTGAACCTATAGTAATTTCAAAGCAGCTGCTCGAGTTCCATTAGTATTGATCTACTCTGAGATGAGCATTGGCCTCCTTAGGCTTTACTCTGCTTCCCGCCCACCGTTCATCAGCTAAGGGTTGGCCGAGTTGACACCCAAGGAACAACGCTGGTGCTTAGAGCAAAAAATCAGGACAAGTGAATCCAACCCCAGCTCTGCCACTGGCGAGACGAATCTCTGCCTCTTTTGTTTTTCATTTTCCTACCCGTAATGGAAGTAATACTGATACCTCTTATGGCAGAGGCACAACCGCTACTTCAGTCTGCAGAACACTCTGAGACGGTCAAAGCACGTCTCAACAGAAGTACAAAGCGCTACTGTGATGTGTGCCCTGAACTAACCCTTTCTGCCCTGACACTTTGCACATCCAGTCCCCTGTCACATCCCTACTACAAAATAAGCTGGGTTGGGTGAACTGTTTATTAAATATGCAACTTGGAAATAATAATAAAGACTTTCAAAGAGTTTGCTTGCTTTTAAATACCTGCATATCACAGATTTGGGCTGATGTGAGAACACCACGTGTATGGCCACAAGCAGAGTTCATGGAAGACTCCACGACCTTTCTACAGGTATTCATCGTGTTTAGCTCAATATAGCCCAAATCCTTAGTGCTTCCGAAGGCCAAGAGGCTGTGCAAGGTCTGTTGTCAGAAAAACTACTCGCAGATCATGACAACACCATGAACGCGTGGGTTACATAACTGACAAGCTAGTCACATCTTGGTAGGCATAAAAACATCCATTTTCCTGTCACCTAGCAATATGGCAACGGATTATACTTGCTTCTTTCAAGTCTTGCTGTAAAATGTGCTTTATCTGTGGATGCTCTTCCAGCAACAAAGGGTGTAGTGTAGAAGGGCATGTGGCTCTGGATTCCTACCGTGAGGCCCCGACTCTGCTGCTGCGGACTGCTGCTGTTTAAGGCATTACCCACCTCCCTTCACAGCCCAGGTACCGCTGAACCCGACCTCCTCCACTCTTCCGCATTAGTTTAGCAGAGCGACAGGATCCGCAGCACAAGGCACGCTAACTGGTCAGGTCTGGGATGGGTGTATGGGGATGCGGGTCCTTGGTACTGCCCCCCCCTTCACGCAGTGGTGCCGAGCTGCGTGCAGTGCTGCTCATCGCTGATGCGACGGTGGCCGTCCGGGATCTCCAAGCCAGTCCTGGGCACAGGGTCTGATTCCTCCTCTCCCTCAGACGTGCCTGCATTTACACTAGGTCTTTTGGATATATAGAAAATGTGTATCATATTCCTAGCAGACACCACTGAAGCAGGAAATGCCTTAAATACGTATCTGGCCTTGCACCACGCAATACCAGAGCCACAGTCGTCTCTAGCACGCTGAGATACGCATGTCCTCTGCTTACCCAGAACTGCTCCACATTTTCTGTGCACATCACAGCTCGGCCTCCCCGGGGAACTCTGTGTTTGCTGCTACGTCTGCACACCAGCCAGCGCTCTGCTTTCTGGTCTGGGAACGGTGTATCCAGAAACTGGCTGCTATGCTGGTACACTTCAGAGAGGATAATGCCGTCCTTTTCCCTGCTGTTCATTGTTTACCAGAGGTGCCTAATTTCCAACAAACAAAAGAAATGGATTCTGAGCAATTTAGCAATAATCAAGAGCAGGATGAGCAGGATGGCTTTACGGTACGTACAGCGTTTTATGTTGGGCCCAAGGAAGGCCTGAGATACTGGGCAGCTTGCTGACGCTGGGCCCTTACGCTGGTAAAGGTAACAGCAACAAACCTTGTTGGCCCTGAAAACGCAGTCGGAGAGCATAGAAACCTCCAGAGTAGCAACAGAACAACCAAATGGGAAGTTTATGACATTAAATACATGAAAGGGAAGCCTTGGGACTAAGAGAAGGAAATTAGTATGTTCGGCACAGAATGGGTGCTTCTCAAGGCATGATTTAAATATCAGTGACTAGGTTTACCTACTAGCATAGCTCTGTCATAGTCAACGGACGCCAAAAGCTTGAGCACATGAAGTTTACTCAGGTACAGAAGAGCAGAGCAAGACCTTCCACTTTGATCAGCTGGCTGCCTCCACCCCTTGGCGCACAAATCCCTCAGAGAATTTTTAGGGTTTCGCCATTTGATGGGCTTGTCCCTGACCTGAAATCACGGGAGTGGGGCAGTCTGACAGAGGCAGGGTGGCAATACTAGGTGCAGTTAGGATGTGTGTGACAGGGTTTATGTCATGCCAGTGCCGTAACATGCAGCACGGTGCTCCAGGACCCGGGTGGAGAACCCGGATGACGTATCCCTCAGCTGGATCCCACACACAGAGCCCAGGACTACGAACCGCATTGCCCTGCAGATGCTCCACATAAAGACTGGGCTGCTACTGCTTACCACAGCACATAAAGCCCCCTGTCCCTCCCTCTCTCTGCACACATCCTTCCCTCTGCCAGCCTCCTTCGCCCCCATTCTGTGTTGTCCCCCACCCCCTCCTCCTTACAGCCAGCCACCCCTGGCTGGGGCAGGGTGAGCAGAGCAGTGATGCAGACAGGGCAGGCAGGGTAACGCAGAGGAACGGTGGCAAGAAAGGGAAGATGCTACAATAAAGCAGCACCCTCTCTGCACCCTTTAGCCCTCTCGTTACTGCTGGGCCATGAATTAAACTTTCAGCTAATTCGTCTTAGTCCCAGACTCAGGGTGCAAGAAGGGATAGCCTGAACGCAGCAGAGAAACCTCTAATATAAGGTCTGCACTGGCAAAATGTGAGCTGTGTGGGTAGAGTTCACTGAGCAAATGTAGATGGTCAAGCTGCAGGTGTCCATTTGTGAGTTAGTCACCTTAGGACGCCGTTTCAAGTCGGAGAGAACCAGGGACTTTCGGCATACAATCAAAATTTGCCCTCCGTTGAGCTAAATTGTGCCTTGGAAGCTCCTGCTGCTCCCCGCTGACAACACAGGGAGTCAGGCACGACTAGCTCACAGGTAAACGTACGCTATGTGTCAAACGATGGGCGAGATAAATCACATTCCATACGGCTTTGTTTTGACACAGGGATGCTACGTGCTGCGGGACTGCTAGGCGCAGGGCTCCGCAGGGTGCCCGGTGGGGCATGCTCTGGCACGCAACTGCAGAGGCCAGGGAGCCGGATTCGGAGGGGGACCAGAGAGACGCAGTGACAGACACAGCAAAACCCTTTGGGAACGTGGCCGCTGAAGCAACCATGACTTCATTAGACTTGCTCAAGAAGCCCTCTAGCCTAGACCTTTCACCTCTTTTAATGGTTTCTTGGCCTCAATCCCTTACAATTCTGAAATGAAAAAAAACTATCTCTTTTGACCCCTGTTTTCAAGCCAGGGCTGTTTGATTTGGAACGCTGCATTGAAGTCTGTGCTACTGATTGATTTCAGGTTTATTATATTTTCCCCTTTGAAACATGCTACAGTAAAAAAAAAAAAAATAACTGTACACTTTGTCATTTTTCCTGTAAGCCCCACCTCCTTTTTTTTCCCCAATCTTAGCAAATGCTCAGTCTTTTCCACTTCAATAGCTTGAAATTCTCCCCTGGGAACCCTAAGATCTTTAAATATTTTTAGGTTGCCAGATTTCTTATGTTCTCTCTCCAGGAAGCCAATTTTGTTTCTAAGCTCTTGAGAGTAGTCCAGCTTCATCTTTTGCGCACTCACTGCATCACAATAAAATGCCGCCTAATTGCTGCCTCAGCTGAGTCCCAAAGGTGCTGGAGTTTGTCTCTAGGCTACAGTTGTGGACAATAAACTCTTCTCAGACTGGAGTTAAGCCTTTTTATTATTTAAATCCGAGTCATGTACAATTAGTTTACTAGCAAGTAACCCACAAAGATCTGGTATGGAAAGAAACTCCCACATACTGTTTTCCAACACATGAGAGAATGATCGGATATAAAGATATGCAAGCATCTCGTAAGACAAGATGTAATAGAAAGACCAACATTTCATTCAGCCCAAGGACATGAGAATGTTTCTGCGAGGCTAGGAGTTACTCTTGGACTGTGTCTGTTTGGTGTTCTTTAGCTTCAAATCGAAACTGGCAGTATGAAAAACTCCCTTTTTTCCTCTAGTTTACCCATAACCTGAAATACCTATGAAAGAGGAAAGGCAGCTGTAGATAAATACCAGATGAGCAAGAGCTGGCTGTTCTCAGTCTAGCACAACAGCCAGAGGATTCAGCGAGCATTTTGCCAGAAAATCTTCAAAAATATACTAAGACTGGGTGGCCACACTTCCATCAAGCCTGAGAAGACCCCTGCAGCAAGGGACAAATGGGCAATACAGGGAGCGAGAATGAACAATTCCTTTTTCTCACCAGGACCATATTAACCCATCCTCAAAGGCAGAAACAGACATCAGTACACTGGCATTTTCTCCCTTTATGTTCCTTTTTTAAATCTGTATTTTAAAGTGCTTATACTTCGGTTGTGAAATATGGCTTCTGGTGATAGTGCATATTCCACGGATATTACAATAGGAAGACATTGATCATTTTTTGTCTCTAATTCTTTAACACAACACTTGCTTTGGGTGCATTTGTTGCTGTGGGCCCAAATGCACGGTCTTAATTAGGCAAAAATGAAGCTGGAAGAGACCTCTAGATGTTCTCCAAATGGTTACACTGTCCTTCAATTAGAGGTCAGACATAGAATCATAGAATGATAGAATGGTTGGGGTTGGAAGGGACCTTAAAAACCATCTAGTTCCACCCCCCCTGCCATGGGCAGGGACCCCTTCCACTAGACCATGTTGCTCCAAGCCTCATCCAGCCTGGCCTTGAACACTTCCAGGGATGGGGCATCCACAGCTTCTCTGGGCAACCTGTTCAGTGCCTCCCCACCCGCTCTGGGAAGAATTTCTTCCTGATATCTAATCTAAACCTCCCCACTTTCGATTTAAACCCATTACCCCTTGTCCTGTCACTACAGGCCCTTGTAAAAAGTCCCCCCCAGCTTCCTTGTAGCCCCTTCAGGTACTGGAAGGGGCAATAAGGTCTCCCCGGAGCCTTCTCTTCTCCAGGCTGAACAAGCCCAACTCTCTCAGCCTGTCCCCATAGCAGAGGGGCTCCAGCCCTCTGAGCATCTTCATGGCCTCCTCTGGACTCGCTCCAACCTGTCTATATCCTTTTGATGTTGGGGACCGCAGAGCTGGACGCAGAACTGCAAGTGGGGTCTCACCAGAGCAGAGTAGAGGGGGAGAATCCCCTCCCTTGACCTGCTGGCCACACTTCTGATACAGCCCAGGATACGATAGCAGAAACCTGACAGAGTTGTTGTGGTGGTGCTGGCAGCAAACCTACAACCTGGGACACTCGTGAGTGAGGACAGCACACATCCACGTCAGGGCAAGCCGATCCAAACGGCTCTTCATCCATCTCCTTTCGTCAGCACAGCGCGCACATATCAGGCAGATGGATCCACCTGCAGAAACTGCAAGGAGGCTGTTAACTACACCCTGTACACTCACTGTGCAGAGACCTCTCCTGTTGCTGGGGTCTCTTGTTCCTCATTTAGATTTGTCTTGATCACTTCTTGAGAATGTAACAGCAGACACGGCATGGACCGCAGAACCTTCGTTACCAATGGTGACATGTCAGATGGGAAGGATGCGCAGGTCTGAAGTCGATTTTGGCAGGCAGCAGTTAGAAGAAAGGCTAGGACGCAATTTCAGCCTTATTCAGATCAACAGGAATTTTGCCACTGATGTCAGTGGGACGAAGACTTCGCTCCACGTGTCTGCCTGTAATCTGAGAACATGTATTCCGCAGGTCCTTGGAGACGCGGCGAAAACGGGACCCCACAGAGCTCATCTAAGATTCACTGTTTGAAATAAAACTATGTGGATTCTGTGTGCTCTTTTTAGTTATCTGTAAAACAAGTGTGATAATGCTTTGAGAGCTAAACAATACAAGGTGTGTAGGAAGACGTAGTATCTTTTATTAGACCAGTTGATATAGTTGGGGAAAAACAGACAAGGTTTTCAGGCTTGTCTGAAATGCTTTGAGATGTTCTGATGAAAGGTGTTAGAGCTGTGCAAGGGATCATTATATTACATTCTTCCTGTCTCGGGAAATCATCTAGTGATGTTTCAAAGGAAAGTTGCTGTACAGAAATAACTGATTTCTATTACAAGTGCTGGCTGGAGCTAAACATCCTCCTTCCTCTCTCTTTATGAACTAATCTAAAGAAAAAATATGTTTTAAATTAATATGATAAGAACAATTTTGTGGTATAATGTGCAGCCCTGTGAAATGTTCTGTGTTAAGGGTAACTCACAAGATCCTTAAGCATATTTCAGTACACACAAGCAAATGGCTGGATTTCTGTTTAAAGCTTTGTGGAAATTATGACGGTATCGCTGTAAATTAGAAAGCGTGGAAGCTCCGTGAAAATAGCTACGGAAAAAAAAGGCAGATATGAGTCAAAAATGGCATTACGCTTGTAAACACTGTGTAACAAGCCCCCAGACCTTCACTACTGAGCGTGGGCATCGCCTTTGAAAGCTGCGAACCAGTGAGTGGCCATAAAAGAGCGACAGAAACAAAAACACTGAACCCCCTCCTCTCCCCGACTTGATCAGGAAGGAGCAGAACGAACTGGGAGTGCTCAGCAAAGTTAGCCAGGAGTGACAGAATGACAGCATTTTATATTTATAATATATTGCAACTGTGAGTGCAGGAAGAACTACCAGTGCCACCAGAGAGTCAGGGGAGCACCGAGCTTACTGGGGGCCATGAAGCAGTAGGTGAGGGAAGGTGTGGGGCTGGTTTACCTGCTGAGTGCAAGCAACGATGAAGGAAGAGGAAGCCTCGGGTCACCTTGTCCTACAACCTCCATTGCATTGTGGTGGACACGCTGTCCAGGAACGGGTCAAGTCAGCTGCAGGGCAGGGGCCAGAGGGAATCTCTCTCCAGAGCGAGAAAGACCTTCCTCCTCCCCTCTTCCAGGCTCAAGATCTTAACTCCACTTACCCTTTCCACAAAAGGTTAAACTGTACATAATCCCACTAGTATCCTTTGCTAGTACCTAGTTCAGTGTCAAGATGCAAATGATGGAGAGGGTGGTGAGGCACCGGAACAGGTTGCCCAGAGAAGCTGTGGATGCCCCATCCCTGGAAGTGTTCAAGACCAGGCTGGATGAGGCTTTGAGCACCCTGGTCTAGTGGAAGGTGTCCCTGCCCATGGCAGGGGGTTGGAACTAGATGGTCTTTAAGGTCCCTTCCAACCCAAACCATTCTGTGATTCTATGATTCTATGTCAAGAACAGAGAAAACTTGGGGTGGGGAGAATCTTTAAATAAGAATCTTTAAAAAAGTGGTTGCAAAGAAGGATGAAATAAAATGTTTGTGTCTATTAGAACAAGAAGCAATGGGGATAAAGTGCAGCAAAGGAGATTTACGTTAAACCACTAGACAACTAGACAACTGTCCAGGATTAAGGTAAAATAAACATTGGTGTAGGCTGCCTAGAGAAATGGTGAAACTTTCATCACTGGAACATGTCAAAAATGGCTTAAATAAACATCATCAAAAATTTCACTACTGATGATTGTCCACTGAAGCGGAGAATAGACTTGCAGATTTGTTTGAGAAAGGTTACAGTGTGTGACCAGGTTTTCCTGGATGTATTCTCTTTTATTCCCCTGGAAGATGTTGTTGGAGAATTTCTGTTTGTTTGAGATTTTGAGATGCATTCCTCTGAAAATATTTGTCTAAAGACCAGAGAGGCCATTTATCTTCTGAGGTGCCTGTTCCTCTCCACTGATCACAGATGACTGGCTTGGTGTGGACACCTACCTACCGAATCCATAAAGTCAGATGTGACAATTCCCATCCTTAATGACAAACTGTGTCCTTTCTAATATATTCTTAGATATAACACTCAAATCCTCATTATTCATTCCAACTATAATTACTTGTGCATGTATGAGGTGGCACCCATAACACATAATCATATTGCTATTTGTTGTCCTGTATTAGTAATTTTACCACATTATCCTGAGATGCCATATGGTGCGATGAAGAATGTAATCAAGGTTTCCTATGCAATGGATGCAAAGCTTCTACACAGCAATTAATATAATATGTCCCACTTTTGCAAGCCATTCCTACTGAGAATATCACTGAAGTGTACAGTGTCTCAGGAAGGAGAATTAGATCTAAGAGCCAGCCAAAGCTCTGCTGAGTTGCAGGTAGAGCTACTAATTTCTTAAAAGGGCCTGTAGTGACAGGACAAGGGGTAACAGGTTTAAATTGAAAGTGGGGAGGTTTAGATTAGATATTAGGAAGAAGTTCTTCCCGGAGAGGGTGGTGAGGCACTGGAACAGGCTGCCCAGAGAAGCTGTGGATGGCCCATCCCTGGAAGTGTTCAAGGCCAGGCTGGATGAGGCTTTGAGCAACCTGGTCTAGTGGAAAGTGTCCCTGCCCATGGCAGGGGGGTTGGAACTAGATGGTCTTTAAGGTCCCTTCCAACCCAAACCATTTTGTGATTCTTTAACTAGAAATGTAAGTGGCTGTGTTTCAGCAGCATGTATGAAACACTAAGGTGCTTCTGATATGTTATTAACTACTCCTGTTTTCAGTCTGTACACAATTCATGTAAGCACTCTCAAATAGTCTGTATAAAACTGTGTTTACACTGTACTCATCCCACCACGGGACTAAAACTGGGCACAGATGCACCTACACGATGTCCTACACTGAGGTCAAAGGAACAAGCCTGAGCACCCAGTTCTCCCCTCTGCTTAATTGTCAGCTCTCTCCTGGAGGACCTGTTGAGGTGCATGCCATGCATTCAGGATAAAGGCAGTTCTCTCTCAGGATTCCCCCCAGAAAGCAGTAAGGCCAAGAACATTATATTTGGCTCCCTCAGACCCATGTTAGTCTTTCAACACTATTCCTGCAGGCTCTGAAAATTTGCAGGTGCAGTGTGGGGACACCCACAAGGTGCACATATGAGATCCAGGGTAGAGGGCTACACGGCGTGGGCAGAACAGTGTGTAATAGCCCTAAGCAGCTTGGGTGTGAGCCAGCATGCACTGAGACCTGGGATGAAAACTGCTCCTTCTCCTTTGTAGATACACACTTTGGAGCCACGTGCAAATAATGGCAAAGGGAGTGCACCCATAGCAGCCAGCACTGCACAGAACAGTGTGCTGGAGGTTGCCTTCATGATGTAGAAAGCTCTCAGTGGATTTTTTGGGTATGTCAGCAAAACAGAAACACAGAATACAAATTGCAAAACAGATCAGGAGAAACAGCAGAGGATCACCTTCTCCATCTCATGAAAATTAATTACAACACTTCTCCTCTCCCCTTTTTTTTTGTCTTTTAAAGTGATATGAAAAGTTATTTGAAGAAGGAAATGCACACAAGAAGTTAAAATGCCTATGTAGGTTTAGCATATAGAAGTTAACCATCAGCTATGCTTCCTTGTGGATTTTAGCTTGTTCCTTACCTGATTCTTTAGGAAAGCTTCCATTCCTAGTTTCATGGAGAAGGACCAGAAAGAGGCAAGTACTTCAGCCTTAAGATGCAATTAGCCAGGTCGAGCTATGGAAGGTCACAGATAAATATAATGAAACAATCTCTTCACAGATTAAGAAGCCTATGTGATGATTACTGAACTTCAAAAAGCAGCACAAGATGCCGTGTAAAAATTAGGAACTATTAAAAACTATTAACAGTTCTCTCACCTCATCGGGTTTGCGGCCAGCATTCCTAATACATGCTTGTTTTAAAAGAATACTGATTTGAAACAGGATAGGTAATTCTGTAACAACATGAAATATCTTAACTGCCAGAGACTGGAAGAGTGTCCTGGTGGTGGTCAGCAGTGGCACCAAATCTCTCTGAACTGGAATGACTTTTAATAATCAGAAAACGAAGTTCTAGTCCACCACGTTTGCAGCTGAGCCTGAGCAGTTTTAGAGGCGAGCACACAAGGCAGTCAAACCTTGCCTGTTGGAGTCTGCATTTCTCTGTGTACAAGGAGCAGCCGCGCAGCCTGTGGGTGGGATGCAGCTGGCAAAGGCCAATATTCCCTATCTACTGTGAATATCTCACACAGCTCATGTGAAGCACCATCTAAAAGGCCAGATTTTCCACTGATTTTGAAAAGAATCTAAGGAAATTAGTTCATGTGCAGATGTCTGCACTGTCAACCATTCAAGCTGGGTAAATTGCATCCCGTGTGTCTCTTCAAACATTAGCAACTCTAGGTGCACAACTTCTTAACTTTGCATTTGCTCTATGATAGTGGCAACATCATGCTTTTAGGCTTATTTATAAAATTTAGCATACCTTTCCATGGTACATTTGCAAATCCTCTAAGTGATTTTGTTTAAATTATGACCATTTTTACATGAATAACAGAGACATAAGGCTAGATTATCTCTATTAGTGTTGTAAACCATAATAAACTTCCATATTTGCGAAACTGTAAAGGTGTAAATAGCATGTACTTGAACAGAACAATGCTTAGATACAAGACTCAATCTCCTTAACTTACATACTGAAGTTAAAGGTGCCTTCTTCTTGGTCACACACTTGGCAAGCGGGTCCCTGAGTTCAACAACTCCATCTCTTGCTAAAGCTCATCACTTCCTCAGGTATGCAGGTTTAACTGTTTACAAGGTCATGCGATAGACCAGATCAGAGATGGGATCTAGACCCTTTCTCAGGGTTCCTTTTAACCCAGATGATTTCACCAACTTAATTGACAGTGCCACCACATCAACAGCTGTACTGGCACAAGCGACAGAGCGATAGGCAAAAGCAGAGGGCAAGAACAAGTGTCGAGGGGTAGAAGTTAAGTCAGGTTTGTTGCCAAGGAAAAGATGCAAAGAATAGCACAGAACAGCATTCAAATTTGAAGAGGCTCCTCCAGATGATAATTCAGAGCAGAAGCCTAACTAACATAGTCGGAATTGCTCTCTGGAGGAGCCTCTCTCACTCCTTCAGCTATGCAGGGCATCTAGGGAGATAAGCCTCCTAATTTAGGCATCTAAGTTAGAAGTTTAAACGTAGGCGGTGAATATTCACCCCGAGAATGTGAATGGGATATTATAATAATTTAAAATATGTTTAACCAAAGCTGTGATAGCAACGTCTGTTCTTTTACGAGATACTGTTCTTTGTGCCACTGACCCTCGACTGACACAACCATGTTTCTCATTTATTAGATAAATGAACAACATGAACGAAATGCACATTGTCCAAATATAGTCCAAATTTTGAAGTTAAAAAAAGATTCCCAATTTTACACTCAAAATATGAACCAGACTAAGTTGTTCACATGGAAACCACTGCATGTTCCTTATAGTAATCACATCAGGGGACCAGAAAGGGAAAAGAGAGTCTTCACAATGATCACTACCACATCTTATTTAACTTTCTTCCTCTCCTTAAACATTTTTTTTAAAGTTTTCAATTAGGACCTTTGGCTAAACATTCCCCTGTAAGTACATCGTGCCATTTACTACATTGCTCCTACCTACTCAGAACTTCTTACACTTTCAGTGGTGGGGGTTTAAGGAGTTATAATAAATGACAAAAGCTGTTCTTCCAATGCGGACGCATGGCCTCCGTGGCGTGTGCTTACCTCCCCCCCTGCAGAATCTTGTTGCACACACCAGAACACCACTTTTCAGTGCATCCTTCTCCAACATATCCACCTTGGTTGGCATTGATCACAGCACTATTCAAAGGACTATTCGAGACAGTCCTGGAAAGGATTACCAACACGTTAATGCTCTTTAAACACACCTATCTTCTGTTCTGGATGAATGTGTTTGTAGGAGAGGATTGTTAAAGGCAATTCGTCTTCTAATATCTCACACTGCAGGACTGGAACTAACATGCCTAAGAAATCAAAAACGCTGGGCAAGACATTAATAAGTATGAGACCGTGCTTTGTTTATTCTGGTGGTTTGGGCATCTAAACAGTGTGTGCAAAAACCTGCCCAACAGCTCCCTTATTTGAAATCACCAGTCTTAAGTCAAAAAAATACCTACAGGGGGAAGGAAAATAATATATACCGGCATGACTTAAAATTAATGGCTGTGTCTGAGTTAACAGGCTCAACTGATTTAACTGGTTGGTTCAAACCATCAAAGCCTACTATTCTAAGGTTTTGTATCCATTTCCACTTAGCCCTCATCACTTCGATAGAACAGCTGCCTATGGGTACTGCAACTGCGCACAGACGAAGGTGTTGCCTGTAGCGCTAAGCGTGGAGCGGCCAGTCATTGTAGGCATGCAGACGGGGCAGCCTGCCGCCAGATGACATCTTCCATAGCAATGTTCTGCCTACCTTGTGCTCAGCAGGGGCACAAGCTAAGCCCATCTTTTCTATCTACTATGCTACTTACTATGAAACTAAAAGGAATTTGATTACCATTAAGGCCTCTACCCTTTTTCAAATGTGGTTGGAACTGGTCAACGAGGTTCAAAACTACTGCAGTGAGACAGGCAGTGTGCAACTCCAGAAGTCTAAAACCAGCCCAAAATGCACATCCTACCTCAAAAGAGTTACACTGCCAAACATTTTTTCACTTAACTGTGCATCACAGGAGATTTCCTTGTTAGTTGTCAACCAACAGATTAGCAGACAGATTAAGGGAACTTTGCCACCTGACACTGTGGCAAAGTGTCAAAAATCTTTCCCTGCCCTGGTTTTGACTTAACAGTTCCTGACACACTGGGCCTGACACTACTTTCTCTGAGGTTTCTGTGCAAGTCTTCCTCTCCCTTTGTTTTGACTACTGTAAGCTACTTTCTTATTCCTTCTGAAAGAGCAATGCTCCAACATACGCAAAATGCTTCTGCATGTTAAGTATTCACAGAAAAGAAATGCAATATCCTAGTTCCTGTGTGGTGCAGTCAACACGCTTGAGGGAAGGGATGTCTTCCAGAGGG
>NW_010267539.1:0-12224 GCF_000690775.1 Eurypyga helias
GTGGCTCAGGTGGATCTGGACTGGGTTTTTGGGCTCGGCGTTTTGGATCTTTTTTTTTTCTATCTGCTTGGATTTTTGCTTGCTGTTTTGGAATATGGCTGTGTCGGTTCACGGGGGGGGGGGTCCTTTGTCCTATCGTATGTTCTATTTTTCTATTATTTTACTTACTTATTAGCAGTAATTTTTTTAGTAAATCCATAAGTTTCATTTATATAATGAAATAGTTCTTATCTCAGCTTTTACGAGCTTCCCTTGTTTTTCCTCCAACCCTTCCTCACTGGGGCAGGGGGTGTGTGTGTGGAGTGTTAGAGCGACTGGTGGTACTTAACTGCCAGATAGGGCTAAAGTACGACATCATTATTTTATTTCTTTTTTTTTTTAATTATTACATTCTTCTTACCTCTGCTCACAATTTTCCTTGTCTTTTCTTCCGATTCCTGTCCTCCACTGGATGAGGTGGGAGGTGAGTGAGCGGCTGTGTGGTACTTAGTTGTTGGCTGGGTTTAAACCAGAAAAGTCCTTTTTTGGCCCCCAACATGGGGCTTGAAGGGTTGAGATAATGACAGATCTGATTACTGTGTGGTAAAACAGAATTGTTATTAGTATTCATTACAGTGATGTGGTGGTAGCTGGTCAGAATGTTGACTTCTATGCTCTTAGAGTTGTTATTAGGATTCTGGGATCTATTGCCTACATCTTCCTTGCTATGTTGTTTATTAGTGTTAGACACTGTTTGAAGGGTCTTGATCATCTGTATGGTGTAACAGTGGTGGTGTGAACAATCTGGTATCTGTATCCAGTATTGTCATCACATCCATACTTTGTGTACCATCTACTCAAGACTATTAATAATTACACCTTCTTATACTTTTCTTAATCACTCTCTTGCTTTACAGTAATGAAATGGTGCATCATTATCCTGCTTATCTTATCTTTCCTTTTTAATTGGTGCATCGTTATTCTGCTTTTCTTTATTTTTTGGTTGTTACTATGATATATATACTGTAAAGCATATTAATCTTTATATATTAAGCCGGAGTCTGTGTTTTTACTTGGAATCCCGCCATTCAGCAAAACAGGTGCCCAACCTGGGGCTCGAGAGAGTTGAGATAAGAACAGATCTGAAGAGTGTCTGTAAGTATTCGGTATAGAAATGTGGTGGTGGCTGATCCAGACGTTGAGTACATGGCTTTTTAAGTTGCTAACAGAGCAGTGGGATCTACTGCATTACGTGTTCCTTATTATCCTTGAACTGGATTGAGGGGTTTTGTTAGGCTGTTCGGTGTATTGATGATGTTGGGAGGAATCCTATATCTGTATTTGTATTGTCAGCCCCCTAGTACTTTGTGAGTTATCTCCTGGAGGCTTTCAATAATTACACGTTTCCCTTTTTTTCCTCAGGAACTCAGCCTATAGAGGAGAGATTATTCGGTGCTGGCTTGGATGTGGAGAAATTATTCCAATTTTTTCCCTCTTCTTTCAGGCGAATGGCAAAAGCGTATGAGTTTTTTTGAAATTTTTCATGGCGTTGGGGTGACCTATGGTTAAGGATCAGCACATTTCTGAATGTTCTCGTGACCGTGTGTAAAGTTAAAGAAATGTTTGGAAACACTGCCCCATCTGCTACCGGTGCTCAGGGAAGAGGCAGGCTCTGTGCAGCCACCCGAATTGCCCTAATGCGAATGGGGGGGGCACGGCCCTGCGCAGCAGGCAGGGTAGCGGCCCAAGCTTGTGTGGCTGCAACCATGGCTACATCACCTTCCACTGTGGCAAGCCATGGACTAACCTCCATGTGCCAGTGCCACTGTCAGTGTCAACCGGTGCCAGTGTCAGTGACCCCAGAATAGAAAAAGAAATGGACACGCAAATCAGCCTGTCTGGTAAAGGAGGAGGAGGTAGCACAGCCATCCCAAGAGACAGAGACAGAGGATGAAGCAGTAGTAACCAATCAATCTTTATCCCTGAGGGAGCTATGGGATATCCAGAGAGACTTTGGCAGTTGTCCAGGTGAACATACTACCTGGCTGCTCCACTGCTGGGATAACGGGGCCAGTAGCATGGAGTTAGAGGGAAGAGAAGCCAAGCAGTTGAGGTTACTTCCTAAAGAAGGGGGCATTAACAAAGTGATTGGAAGAAGGACACAATATGTAAGTTGTCAGGAGACAACTCCTGACAAGCGTGAAGGAAAAGTATCCTTTTAAGGAAAGTGTGCCACATCACCCAGGCAAATGGACTACCATAGAGAAAGGTATCCAGTACCTGAGGGAACTAGCTGTGCTGGAGATAGTTCACAATGACCCGAACAATGCACGGGCACCCACAGATCCAGATAAAGGTCAATGCATTCGACCCATGTGGCGGAAATGAATGCAGAATGCACCATACCCGTATGCCAGTGTGCTTGCAATAATAACATGGAGAGAGGATGAGGCACTGACAGTGGATTAGATGATTTGCCGATTCCGGGAATATGAGGAAAGTGACTCTTCCCCCATACAGGCCTGTGTCTCAGCTGTAGAGACACTGTCCCAGGAGTTTAAGCAACTCCGAGAGGAGATGTTCTGCTCCCCACCTGCACAAGCCAGTATCTCAGCTATGAGGAGTAAGCGTTCCTCTGCTCCAAGAAGGGAATACAAAAGGTATCCATCACGACGTACCCTGTGGTTTTACCTATGTGACCACGGAGAGGACATGAGGAAGTGGGATGGAAAACCTACCTCGCACTTAGAGGAACGAGAATGTGAATTGAAAGGGAAAAAATTCACCAGTGGGGATTCTTCCAGGAAAATTCTTGCTCCCATGTCCAAACGGGATGGAGGATCTGACATGACCAATAATCCATTCCTCCAAGACATGAGTGAAGCATGTCAGTATTAGAGGGACCCTGCCTCCAGTCAGGTGGAGGAAAGGGACAACTGTGTTTCCTTGTCTTTTCCTAAGAGACTCTTCTTGGAGGGTCGGAGGTGAGTGAGCGACTGTGTGGTACTTAATTGCTAGATAAGGCTAAATCACGACATCTCTCAATAAACTAGACCCCAGGTCTCTTCTGGGTTAAAGCCAACCTTCCTTAATACATTAGTTTTAGTTGGATTAGTTCTACAAGGAAGTTCCTCACAAAAATACTTGACAATGGAAGAAGTATGATAAGAGGACAACTGCTGGTTTTGCAACAGTACTAATTTAAAACACATTGAAAATACAACTTTACACACCAGAGAAGTAAAAGAGACTTTTTTTTTTAATAAAGCCTTTTTATACCACTGAATAACTGCCAACATCACTATCTTACACTATACGATAAAAAAAAAAATTGTTATGTATATTTTTAAAATGAGAGGAAAATAATGTACTTAACCAAACTGAAAAGAAAAGCATAGGTGTACAGCTTCTCCAACCAGAACCTAGTTAGGATACTGCACAAAAAGATGCCTACTGTGAACTCTTTAATGAAAGGATGACAAGACTCTTAATGTAACAGTCACATTAAAGGCAGAATTTTGCAGTAGCATGCCCAAGCACTTCTTTGTCACAAATGCATGGACTGGAAGGGTGGGTGCGAGGGAAGAGTTCTGTTATGTGATATATTTAATATCCTTTCTGTAACATGTGTTGAGTATCTATTCAGAGATTAACTAGATCACGTTCTAATGAAGTTTTCAAAGTAGGAAAGCAGTTTACAGTTTAGGACAGGGCAGCCTACATAATCCCCATACAGTAAAATCTTAATTTCCAAAGAGTTAAGGAAAACCCTAACACTTTTCCACTTCTACATTAATAATACAAGTATGACTGAATCTCCCTATTAATTCCATCCATGCCTAAAAATTAATCTTCGAAATGAAGAGAGCAAAGAATCTTCAACCAAAAAGAAAATTCCTATCCTGTAAAAGCTTTACTAAACCAAGAAACATATGCCATCCACTCCTCAACTAAATATTACTAATAAAACAAAACCAGTGAGGTTTGGTTTTTGAAATCTGGGGAATGGAAAAAACTCTGCTATCAACAGATCTGAAAAAGAAACTTTAAAACATAACAAGCAATAGCATGCACAATCATACAGAGAACTTGAGATCCTTTGAAATACAGATTAAAACAGCTTTAAAAAAAAAACCTGAAATTTGAATAGATGTAGGGGCTTTTGACCACGACAGATAAACCATGGAAAGACACTTTAACAAACTGTTACTGAAGTGTTTCATGATAATGAAAAAAACCATGACAGGTCCCAGTTTTAAAACTCCTGTGAATGAGTTCTGGCCCTTCAGTAATTCACAGGATTCCCTGCATGATCACAATGCATCTACAATACTTCCAAAAGTTCATTTTGTTTTCTTCCTAAAAATTTCTTCAAAAAGTCTTTCTAGAGTGCTAGTGTTCAACTGTGTCATTCAAGGACACTGCAATCACAACATACATGGTCAGTGTTGGCCCATCAAGCATATTACTTCTGACATTATTGTTCATATCAATTTCCAATGGAGATCATTCTATCTTGAAACAATTATTCAAAAGCTTTGATTTCAGATACCTTCAGAGAAATAAAATAGAACATATTTATTTATTTTAAATGTAACTCATTTAATGTAACACTTACCTGTGCAGTTTCTGTCATTTTCTGTTCAAAAACAGATTTAACTGCAGCATATTTCTCCACATATAGTTTATAGGTATCTGTAGCTTTTTTCGATTTAACTGCTGCCTGTAGATTAGTACAAAAAAGTGTCAAATGTCACACATCCATTCTGATCCAAGGCTTTTAAAGTCACTGTTAAAAGAAAGCCTAGAATGACTAGATGGAACTAGATGATCTTTAAGGTCCCTTCCAACCCATACCGTTCTATGATTCTATAACTTATAAAATATTCAGGGGCATATCAAAACATTGAAATGTCATAACAAAATTTCACCACCAAATAACTGTGATCCAAGCCATTAGATTTTTCTATTTAAAGCTATACTTAAACCACATAAGGTAACAAAGCAATTACCTCATATAAATTCCTTCCCCTTATCAGCAATGACTAACTTATACTTGTTTTAAAAAAATATTTTAAAGTTTTTATTGCTGAAGTTAATTAATTAGCTCATGTTAAATATTTAGATCTGCAACGGTAAAACAAGGAGAAAGCAGGGCTGGAATACAGAGCAGTTACTAGTGCAATTCTGAAAGAGTTAATGGTAAAAAAAACCACAAGGTGGTACAGTTCTCTCTTAGAAGTGAAGGAAGAAATATAAAGGAAAAGACATTCAAAACTATAGGTGTTACGCCAATGGAAATTTTAAGATTAAGAGATATTTGAAAGTGAAGTTAATATAAAACATACTGATAACCAGATTTATGCAGCTCAGAGTTGTTTATAATAGTCCTTTTTGGCTTTATAATTTATTGATTTGCTTCATTATTTGTCACTAATAAACCAAAATGTTCTTTTTATGGGCCTAATAGTCTTAAAAGACAAAAAAAGAAATACAGGAGGATCCCAATATGACACAGACAACCAAACTGAATGAAGTGATTGGTTTTGGTAGAGAAAAAGTTCATTTTGAAGTTTACAGCATGACAACACTGAAAACACTATGTGTCTGTTCTCATGTGCAGCAATTGCTAGAACTCTAGCAGATTTGCAGTAAGTGAAAGAATAAGTATCAGTCAAGATTTTTTTTGTCACATCACTATAAAGAGAGAAG
This sequence comes from Eurypyga helias, assembly GCF_000690775.1. Taxonomy (NCBI): domain Eukaryota; kingdom Metazoa; phylum Chordata; class Aves; order Eurypygiformes; family Eurypygidae; genus Eurypyga; species Eurypyga helias. The sequence continues at coordinate 5,692 of NW_010267539.1, forward strand.
TCAACATATCAGAGAACAACAGTTAGTTAACACTAATTCCAGTTGCAATGAAAATGCAAGCTCTCAGATACTTTACTGAAGAATCTAAGGAGGTATTTCTCCAGACCTTTGGCTTTGTGATAAGCTCTTCGCATATTGATGCAGATCCCCTGTTTTCTGATAAAGCAGCTATTCTGATTTTGATAAACATTTTTCATTTTATGTTAATAGTAATAAACCTATTCTTTGCCAAAGGAAAAAGAAATTAATACAAACTTTGTCACCATGTTTTGAAATTACAAGTGTAAATTTGAATAATGATGTGACTGAAGAGATGTGGCTGTCACAGTTACCAGCTCTCACTGGAAACATTTTTCCAAGTATTAACTGAGTGTTCAACTATGGCCTAATTGTTCAAACAGAAATATCTAGGCAAGATGCCTAAAACAGTAAAAAATGGCCTTCAGCCTATGATGTTTCCTCTTTCTCCATTCTGCATGTAGATATTAATCAGACTGGACTTGTTTTTGTTTCCAACTGGACTAGGAACTGCAAAGTTACAGCTTAAAAGCAAGCCTTCCATCAAGTCAACTTTTTCTACTGAAAAATGTCAACCTATTTACAAGAATTCATAAAAATTGTATTTTCAATAAACTGTCAGGAAAACATCTGCCAACCCACATATTTCTGATTCATGTCTGAAACCCAACACAGACTGTCCAGGCAGAAGCTAGGAAAAAAGCTAAGTTTATATTAAAGATAAAATAATCAGAACACATTCAAGAGGATCGCTTTTGTCATCAGTGACAAGGCAATAACCAACTCCATCTGCTCCACGAAGACAGCAATACAAAAGGCACTAAAACCATTCTAACAAGAACAGAGCCCTAAACAGACTGGATAACTGAAATGGAAATAGGGAGAGGTGTCAAGATTTAAAAAGAGAAGACATTGTTAGAGTCAGGGAAACAACCTCTTTCCTCTATTACTTTTTTTCCTTCGTTGCCACCAGGTAGAGGGAAGTGATCCTTCCCTTCTACTCAGCACTGGTGAGGCCACATCTGGAGTAATGCGGTCAGTTCTGGGCTCCCCAAATACAGGAGAACAGACTAGAACGTCAGTTGAAACAGACCTACAACAATCATCTTGTCCAACTGCCTGACCACTTCAGGGCTGACCAAAAGATAAAGCATGTTATTAAGGGCATTGTCCAAATGCCTCTTAAACACTGACCGGCATGGGGCATTGACCACATCTTTAAGAAGCCTGTTCCAGCGTTTGACCATCCTCTCGGTAAAGAAATGCTTTCTATTACTGGATCCCAGGGAGAAGAGATCAGCACCTCCCTCTCCATTTCCCCTCCTCAGGAAGCTGTAGATACAAGCAACGAGGTTACCCCTCAGCCTCCTTTTCTCCAAACTAGACAAATCTTAAGTCTTCAGCGGCTCCTCACAGGACATGCCTTTCAGCCCTTTCACCAGCTTTGCTGCCCTCCTCTGGACACATTCAAGTACCTTCACATCCTTCTTAAATTGTGGGGCCCAGAACTGCACACAATACTCAAGGTGAAGACGCACCAATGCTGAATACAGCAGGATCAGCACCTCTCTTGACCATCTGGTTATATTGTGTTTGATGCACCCCAGGGTGCGGTTTGCCCTCTTGGCTGCCAGGACATACTGCTGACTCATACTGAGCCTGCTGTCAACCTGCACCCCCAGATCCCTTCCTGCAGGGCTGCTCTCCATCCACTCCTCTCCCAATTTATACTTGTGTCTGGCTTTACTCCATCCTAGGTACAGAATCTGGCACTTGGACTTGTAAAATTTCATATCACTGATGATTGCCCAATGCTCCAATCTATCTAGATCCCTTTTCAAAGCCTCTTGTCCCCTGAGAGAGTCAACAGCATCTCCCAGTTTGGTATCATCAGCAAACTTGCTTATGGTACACTCAACTCCTGCATCGAGATCATTGATAAAAATATTGAACCCCTAGAATTGAGCCCTGAGGAACACCACTGGTGACTGGTCACCAGCCAGATGTAGCCTCTTTAACTAAGAACCTTTGAGCCCTGCCATTCAGCCACGTCTTCATCCAGCGCACCATGAACACGCTCATCCCACAGTTGGACAACTTGTCCAGAAGGATGCTGTGAGGGACAGTAAAGCCTCACTAAAATCCAGAACAACTACATCCACTGCCTTCCTTTCATCCACTAGGCAAATGACATTATCATAGAAGGAGATAAAATTAGTTAGACAGGACTTTCCCTTTGTGAACCCACGTTGACTGTGCCTGATGATTGCATTGTTCTTTAAATGCCTTTCAGTAGCACCTAGTATGATCTTCTCCATAATTTTTCCAGGAACCGAGGTTAGACTTGTAAATTAGAATAACATTGGGTAGCTGCCAGTCAGTGGGGACGTCCCGAGACTCCCAAGACCTTTGGTAGATGATTGAGAGGGGACTGCTCAGCGTGGGAAGGCTTAGGGGAATCTCATCCATGTGTATAAATTCCTGAAGGGAGGGTGCAAAGGAGACAGAGCCAAGCTTTTTCCAGTGGTGTCCAGTGACAGAACCAGAGGGAATGGGCAGACTGAAACACAGGAGGTTCCATCTGAACATCAGGAAGCATTTTTTTTTTTACTGTGAGGGTGACTGAGCACTGGAACAGGCTGTCCAGAGAGATTGCGGAGTCTCCGTCCTTGGAGATCTTCAAAAGCCATCTGGTCACAGTCCAGGGCAACCAGCTCTAGGTCATCCCGCTTGAGCACAGGGGTTGGACAAGATGACCTCCAGAGGTCCATTCCAACCTTAATCATGCTGCGATTTTGTGAATGGATCAAACTCCCTCATGACCCAAGAACAGTACTAAATGCAACATCAAGTTACTCATCCCTTGGGGATTTGGTTCATGTTATTAGAGCCTCTTAAATTAGCATTGAATGTAATGTTAACTTGTTTTTCTTCTCAATGAAACAATTTTCTTCTCAAATACTCCTATAATTAACTAATTTGCCTCACTTGAAGGGACAACAAACAACTTCCTACTCCTTAATTCAATAACAAAGGCATTGAGTGTTTGCATATTTACTTAAGAAAACACATCCAAATCCATAATAGAAGATGAAACAATTATATGCAATTTCTGTAAAATCACTGAATAAAATTATCATATGATGCAGGTAATTACAAAATAAAGAATTTGAACTGCAGTGCAGATCAAACAGATAATGAAGTGCAAACAAAACATAGCTAGGCATTCAAATTACCATGCACATTATGAAATAGCCACAACTAGCCCTTTTTGAGCATTTCACTTATTAATACAAGGTGAATGTGTTACATGACTGACAACACAATGAATTTAAGTAACATGTCACAGAACTACCTTATCAACTTCTCTCTGTGTTGCTCCTTCTTTTTTCAAACGTTCTTGTTAGACACACTTTGCATTGTAGTTTTCATTTGATTTCTGTAATGCCTGAGTGACACTTTGAATATTTTGCACTGCTTCCAATGTTCCTGAAACATCTTCTTTAGTCTGCCAAATATCATGTAGTTGTCAAAACCAAACCATTTTAACATTAACAAGTCATTGGGCACGCATAAGAAAAAAAATAATAACCTTTTTATAAGTTTTGATTTGTTCATCTCCATACTTGTGAACTTCTTTTATTAGCTCATGTAATCTCTGCACAAGGTCCAAGTGACAGCTTGCGAGTTTTTCTGTTGAGGTTTTGAAAACATCCCAAACTGGTGCAAATGTCCTAGGTTGAGGGGGAGGGGGGAAATAAAAAATTAATGCTCATCTGGATTTTTCTCTTTTAGTCAGCTGCAGGTTTTTTTAATAGTGCTAAAGTATAACTGATAAGTTTACAGAATTTCATCTCTGTTCCTAAAACTGAAGCAAAAAAAAAAAAAACACCCAACAACTGCTATAAATGATGTTCTTATTAAATGTTTCAAACATACTTGGAATCCTACCTAACTTTTCAGTGGTTTATACTTTACCTGTATTGACTCTGAGTAAAATGCAACAAAATTAACTTACTCTTCTCCATCATCAACACACAATAATGACAAATTATATTCCTAAAGGTGATGCAAAAGTAGCTCAAAAAATTAACATGTACAAGTATTTCTGTATTTGAATAGTGAAATGAACTAGCCAAGTAACTTTTAGTTTAAGTTTCCAGTTGTCTTACATCATTACAGCCACAAGATTAACCATATGGTGAAGAAAGATGGGGGACAGGTCATTCCTCAGATTCAGATTTCTGTACTGAATGGACTTCTCCAGCTATTCTAAAGATACACTCCTACCTCAGTTTCCAGGTCAATGCTCCTTAAAAATCAATACCATGCATAGCCTGTAAAGCACTGATGTTCAAACTAACATGCAGATACAGAACCTTTGAAGAGCATCAACAACTGGTATCAAATTATTCACTGATGAAAGCTCACCACATTTCTAGTTGTGATTACTACAAATAAAAATAATCTTTATCCTCATTTAAGAAATCTGAGCTGTTGGCATAATCTTTTTAATGAAAATAACATCCAATTAATCATTCTATTAAAAAAAAAACCCATAACCATTGTATAAAATTAACCTACGGAATAAATCTATTGAAAAGTCTCATTCTTAACACGTCTGAGGACAGAGATAACACTTGAGAAAGTAGAAATAATAAAAACTAATTCATTCACTGCCACATTTGCAGACCATATGGTCTCTCTTCAGAATAATTACCATAGCCTTGGAAACACACAACAGAAAGTCACATACTTTATCATGTCTGAAAAGAATCAACCTTAAACACAGAGGAACAGACAATTCCTCCATGGTGTTTGTTTGTGGGGTTTTTTGTTTGGTTTGTTTGGTGATGGGTTTTTTCTTTTGGTTTGGGGTTTTTTTTGAGGGGGTGGGAGTATTGATTTGTTCGGGAGTTTTGTTTTGGTTTTAAACTATGAATAAAGAACTGTACTGTCTTCTTTTTGTCATAGCTGCATGATATTTTGCATAGCTGCATGATATTTTGCATAGCTGCATAGTAACTGAAGGACTGTCAGGGTTTAATCCCAGCCAGCAACTTAGTACCACACTTAGTACTGCGCTCTCACTCCCCCTACCCTCCAGTGGCATTTTTAAAGGTGGAAAAGTTATGCTACATTCAATATCAACAATATTCAGAATAAAATTTGTTTTTTACTATGTATGCAGTTAATTATTTCTCTCAACTTACCCAAGTTGTGTGTAATTGCTCGCCGATTTGGCTAGTTTTGTCATTGACCTTGAATAGGACTCCTCTATTGTAGCCCTGTCAAAGCAAGCAATAAAAAGCATAATCAACATTTTGAAGATATTTGAAGACAGATGAATATGCGTTCTTAAGGTGCAACACATAGGACTTTTTACTTTCGCTGAAAACAACTCTATTTCAATGCCCACTTAAAAACTATATGCAAAACCACAGAAGTATATCTAAAAAAAAAATATCTAAAAACAGTGTGATGAAATGTTGCAGGGAACAGAAAAAAGTAAAACCTAAGGCCTGAAGACTTGCAAAAGACGATTCCTTCCTTCCTAAACACTCTGCTGCTCCCCTCTGCCTTTAACATTATTTAGTAAGAGTCAGAACACAGTGACATAACAATCACCCACCTCACACTATCTAAATACCAAAGATTTACAGAATAACAAAATCAAATATATGTGTAATGAAAACATTTAAAGAAACTAAAATGAATGCTAACTGAACAATCACATTTGTTCACATTAAATAAAATGGAGGCTTCTCTAGTCGTGTTTTTAAATTTCTTTGCAAAGTGATGTTTGAGTTTGGAAAACACAGTCAAATAACCTACAAATAAATGTATTGTGTTCTACTGTTTATAATTATTTTCAAAGAAGTTTCAATACATTATGATTTCTTTTGGATAAACTCTTCCCTACATAAAGTTTCGTTATATTTTCCTGCACTCAAACCCACATTTTTACTTGTCTTTTGGAGATTAAAAATCCAAGGGTCCACAAAGATTTCTTTCTTAGAAGAAATTGCTGGGAAAATTGCAAAGAAACAGCAGTCACACACAACATATTATGGCAGTAACTCCCCTGAAAGTCCTTCCCCCATCAGTCTTCCTCACCCTCCTATTATTAAGGTTAAGATACACACGATTTTAATTTTCCGCTCTAAATCAATACTCAATATGTAGTGTCAACTTAGATTTAGAAGACACTGATGACACCCAAAAGATAGGTTTTTTAATCACAACAATACAACAACATGAACAATATATTTTGATTAATTATCAATAGCTTCTATAAAAGTTTTCTAGATTTGAGAGCTCAATGCTTTATTTTTTTAATCAGAATATTTCTGACCAAAATCCACAGCTCTCTTTCCATCAATTTACAAAATACTTACATGAGCAATATCCACAAAACTGGAATTCCCCAACTTACTACACATTATCAACTTACTACAATCAATTGATCAGTTACTACAGTTACAGATTCAAAGATTCACACAGATTCACAGAGT